>NW_021319178.1:24695122-24864074 GCF_001605985.2 Dendrobium catenatum
AATATATATATATATATATATATATATATTAGTTTTTCTGTAAATTTCTTTATATTAATTAACTTTAGATATTATCATTATTATGGCATAATAATTTTGCTACAATTTCATGTTTTTACTAATATTATGTTATCTACTTACATTAATCAGTAGCATAAATACAATGGCATGCACATGAACCAACAAGCTAGACCTTAAAGACAGCGAGTTCAAAAGCAACCTAGTGTTGAGTAGGCAATCTATGGGCCTGCACTGGCAGATGTACACCTCACCTTCAATTGTCTATGAGTCAAACATAGAGCAGCCCACCCTGACCAGGTATCATTGTTAAAATTTCTTCCTTATTAGCAAAATGTATATTTTAAACAATTGTAATATACAGGGGACAATTCTAGAGAGAGCATCGCATATGCTCATGATCCAAGATTCATTGCAGCCATCAAGATAGGTGGTTTGCACTGTATTAGATAGTTGATGTACATTTCATCTTGCAATAGGAGGGGAGATGAGTATTATACTACAAGATGCAGCAATGATTATGGGCCTACAGATTGATAGATTTGCATTATTCAGCCCCTTTGTGGTTGGATTGGGGAAATGATGGAATTTTTGGCCAGATTGCTGTAACGATTTAATGGGCAATCATCCAAATCTTTAATTCATTATGAGTGTTTGTTACTGCTAGATACCCCTACATGTGATATTCATTTGCAATATCTTCCATTACTTGAGGGCATACAATTATTTAATATTTACTCGATTGGTGGTACGGCCTTAGCACAGAGAATTGATAGAGGCAACCAAGCCCAAATGTGCTAACATCGTCGGATGCGTTCATCTCCTACAGATTTGGTCTTGGGAACATATCCATGTTGGAAGACCCACATTGCATGTACCATATTAGAAACTATTACAAGGCTATCGTGTGGGAGGAAGGTAGTTATCCGACAATTTGGATTCTCACCGACCACTGACGTTCAACCAATGGATTCAAACTATGTTAGAGTGGATGGTCGTGGGAAGGCCGGTATGGATTGGATGATTTACCATCAGCTCTATACAATCATGTGAGAAGGATGCTTAGGAGTGGTCGTTCATGGTGTGCAGCATCCTGATGGTGAGGACCAAACATTAAAGTAATACTTGCATGGTATAGATCGTGGGCATCACTATACCTTCTATAGTCGCCTGTTGAACCCCCTAGATTATACTACGCACGAGCACCTGTTGAGCGTATGCTAGTAGGTTCACTGCTTTTTAAACGTTAGTCTTTTTTTTTTTCTTTCAAAATCTAAGGCCGTCGTTATCGTTCATTATCTCTTCATTTTTTTTTAAATTTACACAAGTCGCTGGGGGTGCCCGTGACTGGCTTCACCTCAATGACCAGTCCCTGACACCCCCCGCGACTATGTTTGAATTCAAAATTTTAGCCCAAAGTGACATAACAGCTAATATCGATTATAACAGAGGCGGTTTGAAAAATTTGTCCGTGAATTAACGGGTTGACACTCAGCTAAGATAGTGTTGCCCCAAAACAAGTGATCACAACTAATCACTTCAATATAACTTCAAAAAAATTTTATTGGAATCTTCTAGCTTGCCGTGTTGGTCGAGAACACAGAAGCATTTCGTAGATGCTGAGAGCGACGGAGATATTCCATGCGTGACCAGGAATAATAGGAAGCTTTCGAAAGTAATTAATGCGTGGGAAGCAGAGATTGACTAGCGAAGAGCTATAGCTGTTCAAATGTAACAGAGATTAAAAAGAACTAAGCGTCAAGGTTGCCTACTGAAGTAGACGTTAAAGCCGAGATGTTTGAATATATAAGCCAATGGCAAGTGGGCAGAATTGAAAACAATGATGTAAGAATATTTTTAAGTGATTTGCATCAGATTAGTTAATTAAGAGTTTTTAAATTTCTATTGAGATTAATAGAAGTCACGTATATTCCGTGCGGATGCAGGACGCAGCTCTACGTTCGGATGCCGTGATACCGAGCGGTACGAGTCGCGGTACCGAGCAGTACTGAGCCACGCTACAGTAAAAGGATGGCATGGTGCATTGTAATTGGTCTCCAGATGACGTTCGGCATCCGCACAACATAATTTTTTCAGGAATAGATTGTCATAGAGGACAACTATCCAGGGGTGAAGTTGGGTGCATATCACTCATCACGATAATATATTAAAAGATTTATATCATAATTATTTGACAAATTATATTTTAATTGTTAAGTAGGTAGTGAGGCCTGCAATGCTTTATGGTGCTGAATGTTGGTCATTAAAAGAGAAGCATAATATTAAGTTAAGCAAGTTTGTTTATTTAAGAATCGAGTATTTAAAATATTGTTCAAGTTCGTTTGTTTAGTTAATTAAACGATCGCAAACGAGCTTTAATCGAACCAAACAACGAGTAGCTCATCGAACGTTTGGTTCGCTTGCAGCCCTAGGCAGAATTGAAAACAATTATGTAAGAATATTTGTAAGTAATTTGCTTGAGATTAGTTAATTAAGAGTTTTTAAAATTCTATTGATATTAATAGAATTAACGTATAAAACTACTAAAAAAACTCTTAAGCTCGCCAGTAATTCTCCTAGAAAATGTAGAAATTTATCTCAAATGAGAATAATTTCTGTGCGGATGCAGGACGCAGCTCTAGTCCGGATGACGCGATACCGAGTCGCGGTACCGAACAGTACCGAGCCTCGGTACCAAGCATTGCCAAGCAATTGTACAGTAAAAAGGTGACGTGGTGCATTCTAATCGGTCTCCGGACAGTGTTCAGCATCCGCACAAAATAACTTTTATGAGAATAGGTTGTCATAGAGGATAACTATCCAGGGGTGAAGTTGGGTGCATATCATTTATTAAAAGATTTATATCATAATTATTCAATAAATTTTTTATTGATTGTGAACTAACTTGTGTAATCCTTTGTTTTTTTTTTTTTTTTTTTAATTTTTATACGGAGAAGAAACTCCACTATGCAAAATATGAGATGGCCTTTTCTTTACGTTATATATCGAGGCTTGGGTATTTCGAACTAGCACTCTTTATTTTGGCCTAAAACTGCGTGAGGGAACTTTCATCACTTGAAAGCGTGAGGTCGTGAGGGAGGAGAAATGTGTAGGAGTTTTCTTGATCTTCTGCCGGTGCTTCTTCCAAATGCAGCTGGAGTTCATCCCCTTCTTTTGGAGAACTGCTCGCTTTCTCTTATAAGCAAATAAGCCACACTTTAATAATAAATATAGAAAAATATTATTTAATTGTCATGATATCAAGATGAATTTAAGTCTTTCAAAAAAAAAAAAAAAAATCAAAAACAAAATATAGTAAAATAAATTTGGAATTCATCTGATTTAATTTAATTTATATAATAACTTGAAAACAGCGTGTAGTGTTAAACTAAACCGGTTCAACCAACCCGGTTCTCACCATCCCATGTATTAAGGAAATTCGAGCCTTTAATATAATAATATTGATTTAGGGCATGTTACGTGCGTGTGAGAGATAGAGATAGTTCGGTGAGAAAGAGAGGGGAGATGAGATGCAAAAACCAGCCGACGAGCGAGTAATTGAGAGGTGATGATCAACGACACATTTTTATGCAACATCATGTGCTAAAAAGGGAGTTGAGTGGCGGTGCTCGGTGGCTTCGAAGTTCGATGGTATGGCCGACCGAATGACTTCAGCTACTCAACAAGTCGTAGGGGGAGGAGGCAACATATCGATAACTCCTCCAGAGACGTCAGGCCCCTTGTGTTCGCTCTCATCGTCGAGCACCGTAAGGGAAAGAGGCCAAGTAAGGGAAAAATGGGAAGACCCAAGAATATCTCATTCTTTTTCCTCTTTTTGCATCATCATCTTCTTCATCAAATTTTGATTTAGGTAAACCCTAATTCTAAATTTGCTCTATACTTTAATAGATTCTTCTAGGTGGATAAATGTTAGTTATTTTTAAAATCAAACATATTTTTTGAGAGGCCCTTGAGATGAATCATACATAAAATAAATATTTATGATATTTTGTGACGTTCTTTAGCAACTAAATTTTGTTTCACCAATCAAATTGAGAGATTAATGGCAATTGACTTTAAGTCATCTTTATTGTTGTATTTATTTAATCATCCATATTCAATATATATTAACTTATCATGTGTAATAATCAAATCTATAATTTACAAGAGCTTGACATATAGTAAAAATTATATATATATATATATATATATATAAAGTAACAATTTTATATAGGTTTTAAGTGAAGGCCAGTCGGTAGATGGCTGAAGCATAAGAGCGTGCAGAGAGGAGGAAGGGGGCGGGTTCGAATCCCACCAAAGGCAGATAATGCGTGGGCCTGTTCGGGCGGGTTGGTCTGTCCATGTATGTGCGCTTGGGCTCGCTGGCCCTGTGTGGGTCGGGCTGGGTTGCTTGTGCTGAGCAGAATTTGTGTTTAATTTTTTTTTTTTAATTTTTCTTGAACTTCCGGCTCAAAAAAAATCCGCCAGAAATATTTTTCCTACGGAAAATCCACCGGTAATACGCCGGAAATGTTTCCGGCAAATTATTTTGCGCCGGAAGGCCTTTTTCGACGCGCGTCAAACCGGCGAAAATATTTTCGTCGGAAATTAGCATTTCCGACGGATTTTGGCCAATTTTCTGGCGAAAATGTCTGCCGGAAAATGACGTTTTTCCTGTAGTGATTCACAGTATTTCAAGTGATATGATTTTGTCATGATATGATAATAAGCATTGTTATGTTTGTTAATTGTTGCATTGTTTCCTAAATAGTCCACGAGTTTTATCTTAATCATTGTGAATAGCAATTTCTCCTATAAATCATGAACTATGTGATATAGATAATTGAATTTAATTGTGTTATAATTGTTATCAAGATTCATGTCATGATTATTCGATAAGTTTTACGTTAGATGTCGATTACCTAGTGCAGCCTACTACTTTTTCTATCCAAGACTTGGGGCCTGACAATGACAGAGATCGATGCTTTTATTAGAAGAGTGTATTCAACAAAGATGAATGAGATATTTTGTTAAACTTTTAAAGTAAGATTGTGAGAATATACAATTGATTTTAGTGACCTTAGCATCTTAAATAAAAATAAATATTTTTATTTTTATCGGCATATTAGTAAAATTGAAGTTAGAGATGCTTTAAACAAAATGAAGCGTGAAAAAATGTTGGACCTGATGATATTCCAATAGAGGAGAGGAAATGCATAGGAGATGAAGGAATTTTTTGGCTTATTAAACTTGTTAATATCATTTTGAAGATTAAAAAGATGTCATATGAGTGAAGAATAAGTGTGTTGATTTATATTTTTAAGAATAAAGGTGATCCACAAGATTATGTGAATTATAGAGGAATTAAGTTAATGTGTCATACTTTAAAACTATGGGAAACAATTATGGAGCTTATGTTACGACGTGATACTAATATTTCTCAAACTCAATTTGGATTCATGTAGGGTAGGTCTACTATGGAAGCTATACATTTATTGAGAGGGTTGATAGAGAAGTATATAGAGAATAAGAAGGATTTTCACATGATATTTATTAATTTAGAAAAAGCATATGATAAAGTTTCAAGGGAAGTGATATGGAGAGTTCTAGAAAATAAAGGGGTTAATAATGTTTATACTCAAGTCATTAACGATGTGTATTTAAGAGTTGTTACTTGTGTTCAAACACAAGGTGTTTTGACAAGGTATTTTCTTATTTATGTTGGATTACTTTAAGGACCATCTTTAAGCCCATATTTGTTTTTTCAGTCATGGATGTTCTCACTAGATGTTTGCAAGAGGTTGTACATGGTGTATGGTTTTTGTTGATGATATTCTTCTTATTGATAAGACTACAGAGTGAGTTGAAGGTAAACTTAAATTATGCCGACGATCAATCCTAGAGTCTAAAGGTTTTCGTTTGGGTATATCTAACACCCAATATATGGAGTGTAATTTTAATAGTAATATATTTAGTGGGAAGATTGTGACTTTGCGCGATCAAGTCACTAATAAGAGTACATGTTTTAGATATATTATATCTATTGTTTAGAGTGATGGTAAAATAGATGGGGATATTATTAGTAGAATTCAAGTTGGGTGGTTAAAGTGGAGGAATGCATCAAGTTTGTTGTGTGATGGAAAAGTTCCCCTCAAACTTAAGAGAAAATTCTATAAGATGATGATGAGACCTGCAATGCTTTATGGTGCATAATGTTGGTCATTTAAAGAGAAGCATGCTATTAAGTTTAGTACCGCTGCATAGATGAGGATGCACGAGTGGATGAGTGGCTTTACTCTTAGAGACAAGAAATGGAATGAGCCTACATGTGAAAAGGTTAGAGCAGTTCCTGTGTAAGATAAGATTAGAGAGAGTCATCTTAGATGGTTTAGTCACATAAAATGGTGGCCTTCCAATGTCCAGATTAGGAAAGTAGATGCATTGGATTTTTCTTATGTTAAGAAAGGTAGAGGTATACCTAAAAAAGACTTGGTTAGAAAATTTTAGAAATAACATTTTTTTATTAAATTTAAATAAAAACTTGACTCTTAATATGACACAATTGAGTAAAAAAGATTCATGTAGCCGACCACACAATGAGATAAAGACTTGATGTTGTTGTTGTTGTTATTGTTTTTTACTATTAACTTGATATGCATATAATATATGCTTGTGTTTAAGATTTATGTAATGGTATTTAACCCTTTTGGATATTGACTAGTCAGACTAACGGGTACACATAGTGACAAATTTATATGAAATTATTGGATTTTTTGGGATTGGTGTATACCTTGCTTGGCACGGTATTGAATAATAAATGATGAATGAATCATTGGTGTATGTATAAGTACAACATATTTGTAAGAGAATGCTTTTGCATTTGAATGCAATGATTATTAATGGCATGGATAATTCTTTATGGATTTTGTTATTTAAAAAGCACCATCAAAGAAATTAGATAATCAAACATCTCATCTTTTATGCATTTGGTTGTAAGTATGATAATATTGCGTTTATTTTCCACTTGTGTCTTTTTCAATGCTCACATTTTATGCCCATTATTATCGTTTATGTTTTACTCAATGAGGTTTTACTTGCTGAATACCATTGAGTTCTTGTGATTTTCTTCCGGCCCCGGTAGCGAGGTGTGACAATTTAAGATATATAAATTGGACTACTTTAATGGCTAAAATTTACTCCAATGAATATCATAATATTCTAATTTTTTTTCATAATATATATAGAAAGATAATCTGGAATGATAAAAAAATGCCTTGGAAAAAGAAAACATAGAATTGAATTGTGATAGTAACAGCTCGCCTGTACCTTCTTCAATCCCTTTAATTTCTAAGAGCTGGCAATTGCATTCAAATGAAGGAATTATTCCAATAAAACATATATGCATATGGGGACGGGAAATTTAGGAGAAATTATTAGGTACGGTTCTCCCGTCCGCACACTAGTATAAAATCGTGCTCGGTACCGTTCGGTACCACTCGGTATCACTGAGTATCGCTTGGTACCTTGTATCTGTGCGGACAGTTCTCAGCCCGTCCACACTCCGCACCTAATAAAATTTCGGATATTTAGACTAGTTATCAAGATTTTGTTATATTAAAATACAAAAAGAAATAAGAAAATGAAGCGGCAGGGGGAATACCCGCTGTAGATGGGAAAACGGTCCGACGACGGCGCAGAATAATTTTCCCTGCAATTAAATACGTGCATGACAACAAAATTCCATGTTAAAGTTTCACAAGTCTTCATTTAGGAATTATTTGGTTAGAAGAATTCAGAGATAGGGAATTTAAAATATAATATAAAATAAATAATGCATTTCACAATCTATTAGGTTGGATTTAAATCAAATGTAATGAGATTTATTTATTTATTTATTATGGTGCATTACAAATACATATATTTTTAAAACATGGTAGATAGCTATGGCTGCAATAGAAGGTGATGGTGGGCGTTGTCTTCTATAGTAGAATGAAGGGGCACTGGGCGACTGGTGCGGGGATAGGGTGATTGCAGGTAGAAGAATCATTGGGTGGTAATTGGTGGCGGTGAGCTGATTATTTTTCTAATCGAGCTAAGCTTGTTTTGCTCTCACTGAGCTCGAGCTCGACTCATTAAAAAATTTATAAGCTCGAGCTTGTTTATAAAGCTCGAGATCGACTCGATTGTTGAGCTCGAATAGATGTTTTATTTTTAGTATATAATTAATTTAAAACTATTAAAATATGCTATATAATACTAATTTAAATTAATTATTAAATATATTTTAATTTGATCGAGTGGCTCCATGCGCTTTCTCGTCGAGCCAGGCTTGAGCTCAAGCTCGAGTATTGGCTCGAGCTAAAACTCTTGACTCGATAAAATCGACTCACGAGCTCATTAAGAAGTCGAGCTCGAGCTGTCTTGCAAGCCGGCTCGGATTACTTACACCCATGGTGACGGGGACAGCGTCCTGATTAGAGTGCCCCGTTCAAGTTTCATTATTTCCATTTAAAAAATTATTCTGTATGATCACGGACTGTCTGGAGGCGAATCAGAATGTGTGGCACGTCCTAATTCGCCTTCAGACAACGTCTGGTGACCACACAAAATAATTTCCCATATTATTGGGGCACAAGAACGAGTCCACTAAATTTAACACATCATTTAATATATATTATAGCCTCTCTCTCTCTCTCTTAGTTAAAGTTTTCATTTCTTAAGTACTGTTATGTGCTAAAATGAGATGGAGATTGAACTTTTGCGTGTCAGCTTTTCACGAATATCCAACACACAGATAATAAAAAAGAATGAACATTCGTACAAAACTAAGGTGCAAAAATTCAATCTATTGCCACGCTAGCCCACAAAAAGTACTACATTATTTTAGTTATAAACACATAGCCTTACTTAAATTGAATAAATAAGATTAATTTCACAAATCATTACCCTAAACTATCTAATATTTTTAAGTAGAAAATATATTGAGGCAAATAGAAAATTGGCCAATTGATCATTGTATAAAACATGAGCAACACAAAAAATTCCATTCTAAATTTTCATCTATACCAATAGCACATGTAATATATAATCACTTCCTACCATCTAATCACTTTTGTTAATTATATATTTTTCATGATAAAGCTTAGTTATCTAGAAATAGTAACTGTGTTTTTTGAGCCCCCATGAAGGAACTTTTATTTGGTCCGGTGCAAGGACCTAGAGGAAGATTCGGTTTTGCCTAAAAAAGTGCAAATACCGAGTTTTTTGAAAAAATACCGAGTTTTTCAAAAAACTCGGTATTTGCACTTTTTGACCTATTTTTGCCTAAAACTGAACCTTCCTCTACATCCAGTGAAAGGACCTAATAATTGCTCTCCATGAAGCAAGAAAGCTAGGAGCTAGAGACAAATGCACGTTGAGCTTCCCAAGAAAAGAACTTTGCTTCCGATATTAGTACACAAAATTAAAAAAAATAAAAGAAGAAAGTGCTTCCATTACAAAGCAAAGTCTTGTCAAAAACCCACAAAGTCCCCACTCCATGAAGAAGCATAGCACATTAAAAGAGCTTTATCAAAGGAGAATACTTTGCATGATTCCTTAAATCTATAAGATTAAATGTCCTTCCATAGCAGAATCTTTGAAAGCATTTGATGAGGAATCCAATGATAACAACACAAGCTATGTATAGATGCATAGAAGCCAAGGCTCATCCAGTGAGCTATATGTTGCTATTTTTCGTTGTTAAATACAAAGAAACTTTAGGCTTAGCGGGCTATTTCTATGCTTCATAGGCTCAGTAGGCGGATTCTCTGCTTATTTTAATGAAATGGAATGAGAGACACAGCTAATCTTGACCTATTTTTTGAGAGCTTAGATTATCAAATAAGAGGTCTTATGTTTTGAATCTTCTGTATGTGATGTGTATCTGAATTTGCCTTAATTAACCTAAATGTCCCAAAAAAAAAAAATGAAAGTATAATAATTTTTCTATGTACGTTAATACTAGCAACACAGATTTATTGAAATTATAAGCAGGCTTTTGATCTAGATCTGGAATCGAAGAACAATGGAACACCATCTTAACTTACAGCTTGTAAACTAAGGCTTTGTTTGAGACGGCTTTTTTTATTACTTTTTAAAACAATTTTCTAGTTTAAAAATTAAAAAAAATTATACTGAAAAGTTGCTTTAAGAAACAATAAGAAAGCCGTCCCAAACGAAACCTAAAAGAATATCATATATGATTCTTTAGCTTGAATTGTTTGTTTAGAAGAGAATGCATATCTAAATTTTTCGTTACATTTCTGCACCATCCCAAACTTCATCAAATGCAGCTCAATTGGTTTAAAAGTCTACTCATAAGATACTTAAGATTTTTTTTGCATGGAAAAACTAAAAAAGAGGAAACAATGGAGCCTAATCTAATTGAAATGATGAAATTAGTAGCAGTTGTATGTTACAGAAGATTCTCTCCCTTGCAAATGGTGAAGGCATTAATATTATATAATAGATATGAAATATCAAAGATGATTCAATGATAGCAATAGATGGCTTAAAGCATCAGAGTTGTCAAGAGATTATTAGTGGTATAATTACTAATTATCCTATATGAATGAATTAGTCATTCTTCACATAGAAGAGGAGACCAATTGATGTGGATCATTGTATTCTAGAGGACATCATACCACTTAAGCTTATCCATGACCTTAATATCAACTTTATTCCTTTTACTGTTATATAGTATACTCTCCACTTTTATTTGTGTTGTTTAAAACAGAATATTATAGTTAATTATCATATGTATACCAAGAACTATAGCTTAAATATCATTATCAATACAATTCACATATTTTTTGTGGTTTCATCATTCTCTTTATCAATAATCAACCTTAATGGCTTGTGTTAGTGCTCGTTGTGATGAAGTTAGCCTTGCTGATGATGCGGGCGCCAATGCTAATGGTGGCAGTAGACAACACCCGAGTGGCGATAGCAGGAGTCAGCATTATTAGTGATGGTGACCATTATACTTAGTGTTGATAATGGGTTATCGCCTTGGTGATGATTGCCAGCATAGGTATTGTTGGCAATAGAATGCATTAGTACTACTAGTAATGAATGACAATTGCATTAGAGCCAATTGTGGGTGTTAGTCTCATTGTCAACAATAGATTAGGGGTGTCAATATTTGACACGGCACGAAAACTCGACCCGAATACGACCCGGATTCTTCGGGTTAGACCCGACCCGTTTCAAAAATGGGTCGGGTTCAAGTTCCCGAATTCGACCCGTTTGAAAAATGGGTCGGGTTCGAGTTGACCCGACGGGTTGCCGGGTCAACTAAGAAACCCGTTTGAGATGACTGCTCGGCTGCCCGAGGACCTGCCTGCCTCCTGCTCGCCCCTTGCCCGTGCCATTGCCTGCTTGCCAGTGCGGCTGCCCGCGCGCCTGCCCCGCGCACCTGCCCCGCCACTCGCGTCCGCTTCACCCGTGTCAGCTCCCACGTCCGCGCGTTCCCGTTTCGGGTCAGTGTTCGAATTTCGACCCGTTTACCTACCCGGGCCGGGTTAGGGTCGACCCGTTTGAACCCGAGTCAGTTCCGAGTTCGACCCGAATCGGACCCATGATCCGAAATTGGCACCCCTACGATAGATAATAGCCTTATTGGTGCTGATGGATACAATGTTTGGTGGCAACCATGGACTTTAACTTTGGTGGTGATTGCAAGCATCAGCCCTAAAAGGGATGGTGAATATTTGTCAATGATGGATGTCAATGTTTGTGCAAAATCAAACCTCCATTAGTTGTGTGTGGAACCTGATTATGTTGATCGATCAGTTTGTACTATTAACTCAAGCCCGACGAGGAACTCGTTTGGAGTCGCAGGGGCGGTGTTCCCCTTGCTCGAGGTTAAGCTCAGAAAGAAAAAAAAATCTTGTTTGTAGAGAAGTAGAGCACCGCAACGCTATATACTAGAATGTTGCAACGCTTTAGGCTCAGGCTAGAGACAAAGAGTAGTACATTGTGGCTCTTCAACCCCATGTGTTGTGGCGCTGCTAGTCTAGTTGAGCAATTTTTCTTTCCTCCCTTTTCATTTCATTTGAAGCGTTGCAGCCTTCAGATATTTTTAAGTCAGCCTCTTATCTTTTTTGAGAAAATTAGTGTGTGAAGCAAAGAGAGATAAAGACAGCATGAAAGAGAGATCCGTAAAATTTCTCAAAATTTTCATAGTGGATTTCTTTGTGTGATGTGGCTCCAAGTTTTTTTCCTAATTTCATATTTTTTCATGTTAAATCCTGATATTCTTTCTTCTTTCTTGCACTTTTATTTTTTCTTGTTTGTTTCACTATGTGGTTATACTTCCCAACAACCTCTTAAAAAGAACATCAAATCTAAACTTTTGAAAAGGAGGATGAGAATGGGCAGATATTATCTGCAAACACCGTTATGAAACACTTGGAAAACCTTGCATCAAACAAAACTCCAACAAAGCACGATCCACACTCCAAACAACTTGAAGACATTAAGTAATGAACAACATAGGAAAGCACCCAATTGCCCCTAAGAAAGGAAATGAAGATCATAGGCCTAAAGATGAGAGGACAAAGGTTGATACCTAGAAAGAGGGGAGGGGGATGTCAGATCCATAATAACATCTCAATTTTAGTATCCCAATATACCAATGCCAACTAGGGGTAAAAATAGCAAGAAGAGAAGGGGAAGAGGGAAAGGAGAAGAAAACAGCCACTCTGCCAATTAAGGAAGGAAGCCCTAGTAGAGCCAAGAGAGAGGGAGTAGTACATTCAAGAAGATAATTTGTAGGCTAAATGGTGGGAGAAAATAATAAGCGACTAGCTAAATATGCTAGTGTGCCATTTTTATATATTTATCTAGTGTCGCCAGTTACAAAAGAGAAGCAAATTCTGTCGTGTAGCTATTCTTCAGAAAATAATAAACAGATTGCTTAAATGTACACTTGCACTTAAGATGTTTATACATCATTATTACTAATGAATTTAAAACTCCACTACTGCTTGCAATATTGATACAAACAAGAAGGGGTCACTCGGTATTACCTTATCCTGTGCAAATCCTTTTCATTCCAAGACCAGCTAGTTATTGATAAAGAGTTTTATGTCCATCAAACAGGAAATTCAGCATGGATAGGATGGATCACAAGCCATGGTAGAAGGCAATCCGAGGCAGCTAAGATCTACCAACAGGAGAAAAAGGTGGATGGTGTGGTTCATAGCTGGTTGGGCCTCCATTGTTTTGCATGGAATTCATCTTTGGATAGTTCTCATATAGGGGATCCTCATCAATAGAATTTTTGCAGTGTAGAGTAGCAATGCAAATTGCAAAAGCCTGCAATGAAGTAATTGATGAACCAAACTCCACGGTGTAAAGACCCTCTTTGAAAGCTATCATGCGAAAAGCATATTTGTTATCTGCTTTCCCTCCCTGAAAATGAGCAAATTAAAGCAATTAAAATATTGATGTTTCGAAATAGTGTAATTGACAATATACCAATGAACAGACCACTCTGAATGGATACCTGGATGAATAATTCAATGTCGCGAAAGCCATCAGTTGTTGGACATACTTCGACTGAACTAGCAACCTTCATCTCATGAAGACTGTCAGCAAGAACTGTGAGCCTACAACCCTCATCCCATCCTCCACAATCACAAGAACCTCCTGATTTCCATCTTTCAATTAGAGTTGATGGCTTTCCTAAATCCGAGAAACCATGGATCCCAATAGGGAGAATGGCTGAGATACTACAAGCTCTTGAATATTCAGGATATTTCTCTACTTGCAAACTCTCTATATAGAGGGAAGAGAGTTTTTCCAGCGCTAGGTTCTCAAACTCTGGGTCCCTGCTTAAGACTTTATAAATAGAGCCGTTCAAATTTTTACATTGAGCTTTAACAACTATGGCAGCAAGTTGGCTACTTTGCTCCGAATCGATGCATCCTTGGTTTGGTAAGAGTTCGTCACTAACCAAAACAAATTGTCTGGAGAACTCAAGGTTCTTAGAATCAGAACTAGACAGCATGGAACATGAAACTTCCATACGTCCTACTACATCATAAAGTAAATTCGGTTTTCCACTCCTGCCCAGGCCAATCCAGATCCCACCTTTCTTCTTATGTTCTTCAGCCGTAACTATTGTATAAATACCACCAGAATCCTCCTTGCCCAATCTGTTTGTTCTTCTCATGGAGGCTACAAGTACACTGTCGTCATTGGCTGAGAACATAAATAATGGCTGTCCTTTCTTCCAAGCAAGCTTCACAAGAGCTTGCCTCATTGTTACGCTATACTTCTCATCCTGAAGTAAACTATGGGAAGTAATAGGCATCTGGGTATTGGAATAAACAATGCTAGCATCAGATGATTTCTGCATCGCATACAGTGAGGTTGATTCTTTTCCAGATGAAACACTATTGTTAAGACGATGTTCTTGGGAAAATTGGATTGGTGAGCTTGCAATTGGCCCAGAATTACCATCATATTTGAATTTAAGCAGTGGATCTAGTATTCTCCTCAATGGGCTTCGTCTTCCTCTGCTGTTGCTTCTCCCTTTGTCATCAGAAATATCTAAACCATTGGTATCTTTCAGCTGATGGCTTGATGAGACGTCTTTCAAACTCGAGCTTCGATTCAGCCATTTCAGACCAGAAGCAGAGGAAAGCTTAGGCAAAGGCTCTTTTCTTCCTCCACTGATGCCTTCCACTTTCTGATTACTTGATTGATCATCTGTGTTAAACATATAATTCCCAGAAGATTTGCCGATCTGTTTAACTTCCTCATTTATGGTCATAAATTTAGTGGAAGTGACTCCATTCTTTGTCGGAAGAGCAGTAGAACCCAAATCAGACTGGTCACTCTGGAACATAGAAGAGAGAAGACCGGATTGTAGAAGCTCACGCGACACACTGCTTTGGTGGGAATATTTTTGAGGTAGTTTTCCAGATAAGCTGTTGCAAACTTCCATTGCCTTTCTATCACCACGCATTCCAACCAAAGTTTTACTTTTTTCACAACTAAACCGTTTATCACGGAAGCGCCCATCATGATTAGAACTTTGCTGATCGCAGCTTTTAGGCTTCTCTTTCTCTATCGAGCTACCTGCTGCAATCTGCATTGACGTTCCGTATTCATGCTTGGATTCGGGAAATTTTTCATGACTGCACCAAAGTGATCTGCTTTCTGTTGAAGTTCTTGACTTAGGAGACCGGTCCCAGTTACCATCCAAAGAAAGCGTTCGTTTCCTTTCAGCAGGCGAGTTGCTACTACTTCTACAAGAGGTTTGCTGCCTTTGAATAGGAGAGTTGCTATTGCTACAACCAGAATACGAGCATGTTTGATTTGTAAAAAGAGATGAAGACTCCGCCAAGTTTATAGCAGAAGAAACCAAAATTTTCTGATCTTTCTTCTGGCTACTTGTCCATTTCTCAAGTCGCCTCCAATCAATAACACCAAAATTTAGTGCTTTTTCCTGGACATTTTCTCCCTTCTCTATGCGCTGGAGATAACATGGGACGCTTGACATGTATTTAACCAGCTCTTCTACCTCAGCTCCTTTTCTACTTGGCCATGGTTTCGGACGGTTTCCTGATGATGATGCCGAAGCCAAAACCTCAGTTTCCGTTGTATAACGATCTGAACGAGGCCTCCGTGATGACCTCCTACATCTCAAGGGCCTGGCTTCATCAACATCAACTGCACATCTAACCCTGGGCGTTGCTAATCTCTCATTAAAAAATTTAGAGGGCAGCTGTGCCTGAACTGAAGCATTTTTTACCGTCGTCTCACAATTTAACTTAGTGGTTTCTCCATCTTCAGACGGTTCAGGGTACAAGCTTGAATGCATGATGGGTGCAAAGGTCTGATTGAGCTCTTCAAACTAGTTACATATGTAAATACTGCTTCATTGCCGAATCTTATTGAGAAGCCTCCATTATAATTTTTCATAAATCATTTGGCAAGATTTATCTCCTACAAAAATGTAGAGACAAATATAACTACATAGACATTTGAATCTTAAGGGAAAAAAAAATTACAGTGTCGATTCAGAATAATTAGCAACAAGATCAGGAGGCAATTTCAGATAAAGTAAATCGGGAATGAAACCTGCAATTATTCTAAGCTTCCTGAAAAAAACTACATAGTTAAAAATCTTGACGATTTACAAAAGGATTATAATGCTGAAACGAGAAGAAGCCCCATCTTGGCCTCCTATTTACAATAGAAAAGAAAGGTATACAAAGCCCTCTTTCGGAGCCCATCCATAAAGCAACTGATACAAGAAGAAAACAGACACTTATCCCACTTTAACTCCCTATTTTACTCTAGAACTCATTATTATACAAAGCCAAGATATCAAGTTCAAACCTACTCGATCTTCAGGCAAAAATCGCGAGCCATTAATGCAGCCAAAAAAAAAAATCTATGCAAAAGGCGTCGAACAGAAGCGATCTGGAGGGAAGAGTAAAGGGTACCTCAAGAGCAAGGAGGAGGAGGGGAAGGGTTCTGCATCTCCCTTGCGCTACTTGGGGCTTCTCTCCAAGCTTGCAGCCACAGGCAAGAAATACCAAACTTCTATCGCTCTATTTTCCTCCCTTCTCTCTCTCTAGAGTTGCAGACGAAGTTTGAGACGGCGGCTCTTGAGGGATCGAACCCGCTGGCGGGTTATTGGGTAGGCTGGGGCCCGTGCACCAAAGCGAGCCCCACCGTGTGGTTCTTCACGGGCGTATCTCTCTGCTCGCGCCTCGCGCGCTCGGTCTGAACAGGTCTCTTCGATTTCAGGTGCAAGTTTAAATAAGTGCAAAGTATTATTGAGGGTTCCAACTGTGCTGGCCTACCAACCACCCTAAGACTCGATGAGTATCAGCCAACTTTTGAGTAGGCTCAAACTTGTTGAATAAAATTCGGACACGATTAAATAATTAAGCTTAAGATCAAATCATGGCTCGAACTCAGCTCTACTCGATTACATCCTATGTGAACTCAAATATTGTTTTTCGATATAGTTGAATAATAGTGGTAAAAATAAATAAATAAATAAAATATATAATTAAATTTATTAATTTTTAGTGTCAAATTGTTAATTAAATAAATGAGCTGATGAAAATTAATTAGATTCAAACTATTTAACGAGGCAAATGTCGAATGAACAATCAAACTTTGTTGCCGGCTCCATTGATTGCTAGTGGCTTTACATCATTTTGTCAGAAGAGTGACGAAGCATATGGGAATCTGGGTCAGCTTTTTCTCTCCAGAATGCGCATTTTTGTCTTTGTCTTCTTTTGAATGATAAGAACACACAGTGAAAGTAAGCTTGGCGGTGTGGTCCTGATCTGATTCCTCCATAGTTTTTTTTTTTTTTAATTTAAAAATAAAGAGTGAAAGAATTCGTGATTAGAAAAAATATTATGCCTCTAATCTCATAAATTTTATAATGATTGTTATAATATTTTGATTCAATAATAATAATAATAATATATTAATGCTGATTTAACTTTGTTGCGGACCAAAAAATTTGTGGCGGTAGAGAGATATGGTGTTCAGCTTCGTAGTTTTGTACGAAGATCGAGCACATAAATAAATAAAGATATGAGTGCGATAGTCATAAGTGACTAAGATTTTTACTGGAAACCACTAAAAAGGGGAAAAAACATAGGGCTTGACTCAGTTAAAATGATTTCACTAGTATTTGTAGTAGATTACAAATGGTTCCCTTCCACGGGAGGAAGGCATGGACTTAAATGTATCATATAGAGCACATTATATAGTTGGGTAAGAAGAACCCAATGATAAGGGAGCCATGGGCCTATTCATTTGGTTGATAGGGGTGTATTTGGGCAATAGAGATCAGAGGGACTATAGTCGAAAGATAAGGTGGTTAGAGGGGCCATAGTAGGCAAGCGAATGTGGTTGGAGAGACTATAGTAGGCAGGTGATGGTGGACGGAGATACTGTAGTCGGCGGTCAACGATGGTCTGAAGGATTATAGTATGCCGGCGACGGAGGTAGGAGGGACTGTAATGAGTTGGCGATGGAGGTCGGAGGGACCTTAGTCGGTGGGTGACGATGGTCTGAGGGACTCTAGTAGGCAATTACGGTAGTGATCGTAGGGACCATACTTGTCAGCCCATTGGAGGACCAATAATGGTTAGCCGCGGGCAGAGATCCAGCGATGACGGGTGGTGGTCCGACGATGGTCAAGTGGAAGTTCGACGATGGTCGATGGTCAGGTGGTAGTCCAAAAGTTGTCAACAACCGGATGACGGTCCAATGATGGTTGAACGAAAGTATGATGACTTTCGGCTGCCAAGCAGTGGTCTAACGATGGTCGGGTAAAAGTGCTGCGGCTATGAGTGGTCGGGTGGAAGTCTGACGGTGGTTAGCGGCCAGGCGGTGGTCCGACAATGGTCATGTGGAAGTTTGATGGCGGTCGGTTGTCAAGCAAAAGTTTGATGACATAGCATTTTTCAAATGCTTAAGTGCCTTAATGATGTCGAAATTCAACAATCTTAGGCTCGTTAGATTCGTCTCGTTGGGCCGCTTGATTCGATTTTAAGCATATCATATTTGGATATCATTTGGTCATCCTTCGAACATTTCAAATAAGCTTCGAGCTCCCAATTTGGACCCATTTGGGCTCGAATTGGACCGATTTTAGTGTTATTGAGTTTGCCTCTTCGAGATGTTCAATTTGACAATATGTTTGTTAAAATCGGGTTTCATACAGTCCCAAAATTAATTTTGAAAATTTTCAATTTGAATATACCTCTAGATTCATGCACAAACAATATGATTTTAGGTGGCGTATTAAATTTATACCAAAATATTATGATATAATTTATTCAATAAAATAAATTAAATATAATCTCGTAATAAACTTAGTCATATTTCATACAAAGTCTGAGGTATGTTATAGATGCTCTTTGAACAAATCATTTAGTTGATGTAACACATTAATTAAGTAATAAAAAAGAGATTGAAAAATGTTAGAGTTAGATAGAGTTTACAAATATAAATAAACGACTCTTTCAAATATATATATATATATATAAGGGGTGTCAATATTGGATCCGACCCGAACCTGACCCAAAAATTTCGGGTTTGGTTTGACCATAACCCGAAGCGGGTTGGGTTAGGGTCCGGATAATCGACTCGTTTGCAAAACCGGGTCGGGTTCGGGTTGACCAAGAAACCTTGAAATGACCCGGAAACTGCCCCACTTGACCGCGCGTAGCCTGCCCGAGACGGAGTCGTGTCGCGGTTGCCTGCCCGTGTGACCGCGCGTAGCCTGCCCTCGTAACCGCGAGTCCACGCGTGACTGCTCTTGGCCGCCGATTGTCATGGTTAATCGATCATTATAATCAATTCTCTATCATTCGACCATCATTGTCTTATCACTATTGTCCAATCATCATTTAAACGCCATCATCTGATCTTCATTATCTAACAAACATTGTATGTTTGCTATCATAATTCATTTACTATCTCTGCCATAATCTCTACCGCAAGTAAAATAAGACCAAATAATTAGTGCTTCTAAATTTTTAATCTTGTCCAATTATAAATAAGAGAAACTTCTATATCTTCAAAATATTATAGATTATTTCAATTGATCTATAACTTGTGTTTTTTTTTTTTTTCTTTAAAAATTTTCTGCATACAAATTCAAAATTTTCCTACATTCTTCTCTTTTATATATTTATATGTTGTTATTCTCTATCGATATGAAATCTCTAACACAATAAAAATAAATATTTTTTCCTAGAATTTCATTACTAATCTCATATGTCATAATTTAAAAAATTGTTAAAAATGCGACTCAGGTTTGCTGGTTGGGAGCTAGCTATCAGCCAAGAGATTTTGAATTTTGAATTCGAGTCTTGCATATGTAGTGTATGTATGAGACATCCCGAAGGCGGAGTCCTCCTCAAGACACGGGAGTCGGGTAGGGTTAGCAAACGAGAAAAACCCTAACAGAGCGACAAACCGCGAAGAGAACCGGTTAATACAAGGTCAGAAAGGATATAATACTAAATGTATTGTTATATTTATTTATTTATTGCGAATTTGATGGTTAACTCGAATTGAAAGCACATAAGATGACCGCTTGCACCATCACCATCTGCGGACAGAGTTATGACTGCTCGAAACGCACTCATGAGCATAAGGCCCACCACCACCCCTCTAATGCTTATATTCATGACTCATAATTTATTTGATAATTAATTAAAATTTACCGAACTTTAAATTAAAATCGATATTTTCTTGCTAGAAGATAGCACTTTTTTTAATAAAAAAATCGGTTCATTTCAAAATTAATTTGTGGTATAATATACTCATTGTAATACATTTTTACAATTTTAATTTAATATATTTTAAATATTTTATATCAATAATAGTGATTAAATATATTTATAAAATTAATAAATTTAATTCAACTCAATTCAAAATTGAATAATGTTGATTCAACTCGAACTTAGCTAGAACATAAATTTAAATCTTCGATTAAGAGTTTAAGCTGAGTCACTCAAACTCAATTTATTATTATGTCTAGATTAATCAACTGATTGCTACTCTACATGTTCTCTCGAGCTTCAAATCAGTCTCTTATGTTGTGATATTTGGACACAATAATTAATTAAAAAATAGAAGTAATTGTTCGTTATCATGTTAGTGTGAATTAAAATTATTGTATTTTGGTTCAGTTTTAGAATTAGTGTTGCTCCGCAAGACACCACATCAATCTCTAGTCTACAAATAGTGCATAGGTTGATGTGGGTTGTAATCCAATCCTTTGTATCACAAGCAAATTAGAAAAGATAAAAGAAATGCATGTGCTCTTTTCTACCTCTCTTCCTTCCCACTCTCTCTATCCCTCTCTTCCTCTACATTCAAGAAACCTCTCTTCTTCCTCCAAGAATTGCATAACAATTGGTATCAGATCCTCCATGAGTTGGTCTCGAGGAAGGAGGAAGATGATATTGTAAAAGGAGAGCAGACAACGACCGAAATCACAATCAACATGCAGGCAAGGCGAGTTGGTTGTGTGGAGCGCAGTCTTGTGTAGGTGCAGGGCCTGGGTTGCACGGATGGAGGCTAAAAACATGCACGACTTGTTGCGTGAATCAGATCAGAAGGATCGAAGTCAGCCACATATGCGTGTGTGGAGGATTCAAACAAGGCCGATGAGTGAGAAGAAGCAAGATGTGGGTGGAGGCTCGGACAACCAAAGATGCACACGAATCGCCTGAGTGGGTTCACATGGGAAAGTCATGCTGGAGCACGGGAGGTATGGTGCCACGATCTAGAGTGCATGGAGCACACGAGGGATCACAGGCCGTAGTACTGGAATGGAGCCGTGTGAGCGTGCTGTGAGAGTACATGTGGGATCCGACATGGACAAGCATGGGCAAACACTCACAAGTATGTGAACCTAGAAGATAAAATCAAAAAAATTGAGTGTGAGAAGCTGAGACAGGAAAATCTGGATCATAAGCACGCGGATCAGAGTGGGGCTTCGAGTGGAAGTAGATCATAGTGGAAGGTGGGCCCCGGGCTGGTTGGCACAGATTAGTGATCGTCGGGCAAGAGGCAGGTTAACCGTGTGTGAGAGGTGGGTTGAAGGACACAAATTCAGGATCATATTCTTGATTAAAGATCTATTTAGATATTTTAAGGTTTAGCATTCAAGTCGGAATACAAGAAAATCAGTAAGCCTGGTCATCGAATTTGGTTTATTGGAGCAATGAATCAAGAACATCGGGATGGATCATGTAGGTGGTAGTTGCGTGCAGAAGTTTAAAAGAAGTGGGTGTCGAGCTCAGGATCGAATGGGTGGCTCGTGCGAAGTCGCAGGTTAGACCACACATTCGGGCTTGGGAAAGATGGGATTTATAGAGTGTGCGTAATGTTATATCATGGATGTGTTGTGTAGGAGAAATGCCTAGGCTAGAAGCATGCAAAAGTGGGCAATGCACAAGGCACAAGCCTGCAGATCACAGGAGGAACAACAACGGGTGAAGTTGTGCATTGGTTAGAACACGTGGGAATGCGAGCTAGAGCTGTGGATCATAACACGCAGTGGAGGCTGAGCGCAAGCAGGATTGGGCTTGGTTTAACATGTTTGCTCATGGAGATAGTGCAGGGAGCCGATCAGATTGCAGCAGGCGCAGATTCTTTCAAACATGTGATTCTTAAATCTTTTGATTGTATAACTTGGACCAAGGTGGAGATTATTAGGATTGGTTCAATTTTAGGTAAAGTAGATTCGTATAACACCACACCGATGTCATTTCTTGTATATAGATGTATAGGATGTTGTATAGAAAAAGCTCCTTGAAATATGAATTAAGCCAATAAATAAGTGTAATAACTCCCCTCTTCCCTCTCTCTCTCTCTCTCTCTCTCTCTCTCTCTCTCTCTCTCTCTCTCTCTCTCTCCTCAGAAGCTCAAGGAGCTTCTTTTTCCTCTTAAAAAAATTCTTAACAAGCAGTATCAATGCCTAATGGAGGCGATCTTGATGGAGGAAGATATTATTGTAATCAAGAAGAGGTGGACAGGCTGTCGGTGCTGCAGACTAGGGTGTTCATGCATAATTGTTCAAGCACAAGACATAATGGTCAGGCTTTAGACTGCAATTTTGCTCACATGTGGCAGACAGGATGGGAGGCGCAACTCCGATCGTGGGCTTGTTCGCATGAGTCATAATTGAATAGTACATATAGAAGTCGGGAGCAAGATTTTGTTAATCGAAGGCCAGACGAGAGGCGAAGGTGTAGATAGATTGTGTGCCACGAATGCATACGATGTTCGTATGAGGAAGGCATGTCCTGGGCTTGCAGAATCGCGGGTATTGTCAGGCGACATGTGAAGGAAGGGATCGTGAGAAGGGTTGCACGGGGCACACGATTGGACCTAGGTGCGGGTTGTAATAAGCCCGCAAGCAGAGGCACACGTAGAACGCAGGCAAGCACCACACATGCGAGCGGATGAGCGTTCTAATAGACTTGCATGCAGGGTGCTTCAGGAGCCATGGGTTGGGCATAGGCTGACAACCACAAGGTGTAGGCAGGAGGAAGGATGCACCAGCCATGCCCGCGTGTGACCGCGGGCTGACAGGCATAGAGTGTAGAGGCTGGAGGAAGGTGGCGCCAACCCTGGCCTCATGTGATTGCAAGCTTGAGCGGGCTCCTGGGAGAGCACGAGCAGAAGATCAGGCTCCATACACTGTAGCTGGATGCACGATTTTACATGTGGGCTAGGCTTCGAGTGGAGTTCATGTAGTAAAGGGGTTGACGTAGGTGGCTACAGGACTGCCGCAGGTCAAATTAGGCGGGCTGGATGCACTCTTTATAGATAATGTGGGAGGCAGCTACACATAGGAATGTGCAAGAAGCGGGCATCAGACTCGGGATTAGACTGGTGTCTCGTGTAATGTCGCAAGTCGGAGCACACACGGGTGCCCGGGGAAGACGGACGAGCTAGAGGGTGCTTAGTGCTGGAGCGCTGTGTGTTGCGAAGGAGCGGGCAATGCTCAAGGCATGAGCTTGCGGATCACGGGTGGAACAATGAGGAGTACAAGCGTGTGTGAGTTAGAACGTGCAAAAGCTGAGTTAGAGCAATTAATCAGAACACGCAATGGAAGACAAGTGCAAGCAAGATTGGGCTCGGGTCAACGGATTTGCTCGTGGAGTTAGTGCATGGAGCCGGTTAGATCACCCCATACACGAGTTCTTGCAAACAGTTGGTTCTTTGATATTCATTGTAAAATTGGACCAAGATGCATGGAGATAATTGTATTTTGTTCTAGTTTTAAGATTGGTGTTATTTCTAATCTACAAATAGTGCATTGATTGATTTGAGTTATAATCCAATTCTTTGTATCCCAAGCCAAATAGAAAAGAAATAAAAGAAATTCCTTTGGTCTTCCCTCCCTCTCTTCCCACCCACTCTCTCTCTCACTCTCTTCCTCTACATTAAGACAAAATTATGAACCAGAACTTTTTATTTAGGCACTTTAATTGGGCCAAGCAAGTAGTACATCTACTCTCTCATATAAGAAAAATTTCAAGTCATGAAAGAAATCTAGCCAAATATTTGGCCATAAATTGGAGCTTGTCAAGTGCATGTGATATTGAATTGCTATGTTGACCTAAGATCTGTAAGACTTTTTTTTTATTCTTTAATCGTATTTCCTTATCAGTGCTTTGAAGCAATCAAGATACGTTGGAAAATTGCAGATTCTGTCCAAACAGAAAGGACAAAATACCTATACAAAATTTTTACCAAAAAACAGTGATAAATAATAAAACGCTATTAATACGTACTGAAATTTATACTTCATTGATGAAACATAAATTTTCATAAATGTTACGGATTTTAATACGATGGTTGATCGTTGTTTGCTCTTTGAGCAAGTTCTAATTAAAGCTAGTTTGACTGTAAGCTCGCTGAAATCGGAGTTCATATGCTCCCGAAATTAATTTTTGAAGTTTTCAACTAGTTTTTGCCTCGAGATTCGTGCCCGATTAAGATAATTTTCGCGTGATGTAACAACTTTAAAAAACAATAACAAAATAGTTAAGAATGAAATCTATTGCTTCAGTTTTTTAAAACTAAAAAATTTCTTTAAAAATAGTAAGAAATCGTCCCAAATAAAACCGAAGAATTTTATAAAAAAAAAAAAAGCCTTTGTTTTTAATGTTATGCTTTATAAAATTAATACACGAGAAGAAAGATGTATTTAATCATAGAATGCTTTTTAGCAAATTTTAGAAATATTTACTAAATATGAAAAATCAAGTTAGTAGAGTAGGATCGAACTTGATTTTCATAACATTTTAATAAGAAAAAAATTATAGTAGAAAATAAAATTTGATATAAATTATATTAAGATATGCTTAAAAATGATTGCATTTTTTTTTTAGATTACTGTTGTATTTGAAGTGTATATATTGCACTAATTTCAGAGTTAATTTAATAAATTTTAAGTACATCTTAATAGAATTTATGTCAGAATATTCTAACATATTATCTTATTTAAATCTAAAGAAGGGGGAACAAAAAATTTTAGATAAAAAATTCTTAGACCAATACTCATTGCATAACTTATATTTATTTATAAAAAATCAATATATTGGTGGCTCTCAAATTAATATAAGGAAGTTTAATAAAAGAAGCTCATGGGGAAATTAGATATAACTATGTGGGAACTATTAATATGGTGTAGGTCTTATGAGTGATGATTGCAATCAAAAGTGAGGTATACATGCATCATAAGTCTTAAAATTAACGGTTATGATGTAAGTCTTGGGATTTCATTCGTCTTTTAAGTGAGGGTTGTAATAGGAACTTTTATTCTATCCAGTGAACGTACGCAGAGGAATGTTCGGTTTTAGGCAAAAAAAGTGTCTGTACTGAGTTTTTTGAAAAAAAACTCGGTACACCTCGGTACAGGTTTTAGGCAAAAAAGCGCATGTACCGAGTTTTTGAAAAAACTCGGTACACCTCGGTACAGGCGCTTTTTTGCCTAAAACCGAACCTTCCTCTACGTACGTTCACTGGATAGAATAAAAGTTAGTTGTAATAGTCTGTATTTTGAAAATGACATTCTCCATAAGATAGATATTATTATATAATGATTTGGGGGGAGTGAATATAGTATAATATTTTGAGGTATGTAACTGTTAGTTTATTTTATTGATTATTATTTATATTGATGATTTATAGAAGCTCTGATATATTTTTAAAGTGATAAATATACAACTCTTCCAACTTTGCTCTTTAAACATTACAAGGGTGCAGTGTACATCTCATTAGAGATTGCCGAGGAGTAGAAGATTGTAGTGCAAGACTTGCTATCAATGTGACATATATCTTCTTAAGATGCATGTCTTGCAAGTGATGATTATAATGTTAACCTTCTTATAGTTGATTACAACATTGAGGTTTTTTTTTTTTTTTTTTTTTACACGTAGGCCCTATGATAGATGGTAGCAGCATATTCTTGCTATGTAGTTTTATAGGTGATGTCCATTGTGTAATTTTATAAGAAATTACTATGGCATAGATCCTATAGGAGATAGTTGCAAGGCGAGTTTCTTGAGATATTTTGCAGCAAAAATTAATAATTCAATCAAAAGTTATAATATATGTTTTATAAAATGTAGGTATTATATGATGACTATGGTGCATGCATGCATGAGATAATCATAATGCAAATCTCATATAACACAAATGTGGCATATGCCTCAAGTGTGATTGATGTTAGTTATGTAGGTCTCATGGTTAATGCTTATAATGTAGGTCATGTTGCTGAGTTGACATTGTATATGATGGCTATGATGTTAATATTTCAGGCTATGAATTTAATGTAAGACTCATAGGAGAGAATTGTGGCTCAGGCCTTGCGATTAATGATTGTGATTTAGGTCTCATTATAGGTACACTTTCATGGCAATGATATACACCTTATTATAAATAAATGCGAAACAAATTATGGAAACGGATATTGCTCAAAAGATTTGTGAGACTTGGATGCCTACCCTTCTTAAAATTTTCTTTGCATGAAGTTAAATTAGGAACTATTTTTAGTTTCTATGAGGATAATTAGATTCCTAGAATATTTCTCATTATTATTAACAACAAATGATTAAGATTGCACTCATCTATGATGGGATGATGATAAACCAACCAATTTATTCCTGCTTCGTTTGACTAATTATAATTTGAAATTTATGATTTGATAATGATCATTAACAAATTTTTTTATCAATGATCATAATATATCACATCTTAGATCGTTGATCTAGTAGCATTGATAATAAGATATTGAAGTTCCATCAATTAGATTTGTTGCGTCCATGAATATTCGTTGCGATAAAGAAACATAGAGTTTGTCGTCCTAGCTTCATACAAAAAATCAACACACAAACATATAGAAGAGATGGATGCATCAATAATAAGAGGCACTAATAATTTTTATGTGGAAAACCATGAAAAATGAAAAAACCACAGGTCCTAACTAGTTGAAACGAGTCTACTAGTATTGGTGGTTGATTACAAATGATGCCCATCCTCAGAGGAGGGTGCTGGCTCAATGTAGCAAATATATAATGTATATAACACAATACATAGTAGGAGAATGACATGACCGTTGCTTAAAGAAAGTGTTGGCTTGTTTGTTTGATTAGTAGGATCATAGTCGCGGCATACGAAAGTGGTCGGAAGGATCATAGTCGATGGGTGACTATGGTTGGAAAGACATTAGTCAGCAAGCAACTGTGGTCAAAGGGACCGTAGTTGGAGGACGATGGTGGTTGGAGAAACAGTAATCGACGGGCGACAGTGGTCAGATAGATCGCAGTTGGAGAGTGACGATGGTCAGAGAGATAGTAGTCGGTGGGCGATGGTGGTCAGAAGGATCGTAGTCGATGGGTGATGATGGTTAGATGAAGGCTCGTTAGTGGCTTCCATATGCAGGCCTGACGACGATGGTCTGCCAAATGTTCAACGACAGTAGCATGGTAGCGCAAATTTGTCAGCGGTGGTGCCAGGTGGAGCTTCAACCTCAGAGCTCTTCTCTTCTCCCTCTCCCTTCCTCCCCCTTTTCTGAGAAGAATGTGGACTATTTATATTTTTGGCAATGACATGCCCCATAAATATGAAGAAGATCAAGGACTTGTTGGGAGTGCTTTAATGGACGACTCATATTGATCCCTTTGATTGTAGAGTGTTTATTAAGTATTTGAGTGCTCAAATGACGTCAGAATTAAGCGATAATGGGCTCGTTGGATTCGTCTCATCGAGCCACTCTATTCTATTATAAGCATGTTATATTTGCATATAATTTGGTCATCCAATTTATGGTTTGAACATTCTAAAGGTGCTTTGGGCCCTTGATTGTAATATCAGTTTTTGCTCCAGGTTCGTCCGGGACGAAGTTGGATCGTCCGGGACGATCGGTACAGGTTGTGCAGAAAATCAGTTTTGGTTGTATGGTTCGTCTGGACGAAATCAGGATCGTCTGGACGAAAATTCTCCCGTGAACCCTTCGCCTGGGACGATATGTCGTTTTTCGTCTGGACGAAATTCCTCTCTTCATGGATCGTCCGGTACGAAGCTCGATCGTCCAGGACGATCAGTCTGGATATATATAGCATATATATATATATATATTCTGGTTCATCTGAATTCAAATTTTAACATATTTTTAATCAAACTAAATGTCTCGATGAGATGATCTTATCAATATCAAATATGTTTTTGATGTGACTCCAAATGAGTCCAAATCAAAAATATTAAGTGTAATTAGAAATTTTAAGAAACTAAATGGAGGACCAATTAATCTCCAAATTTAGCATGATTATAGTGAAATCGACCTTCCCAATAAGACAAATCCAATAAGTTTAAAATAGTCAAATTTTTTACATCATTAAATAACTAAGTACTAACATAATAGTTTATGATTGTGGGAGCTAATAATTTTTGGTGAATGGAGTGTTCTAGATTTTAGTTATATTCAAGGGATACTCTGCTCTACAAAAAATCTATAAATAGGCTTCCACTATTTATGTGAGGTGAGATAAAGCTAGGGCTTTTACATTGGCTTGAAATTGAATAGAACTCAAATGCTTGAAGAATCATGGGGTTCCATTAGAACACTCCCATTGGATCGATTATAGGGCCACCTAATTGCTATTGTCAAACCAACGCTAAATCGCCACCATTGCTATCCAACCACTGTCATCCATCTATTGTATTCTGAATTTCATCGTCATACAAGTATTCTATGACCATCGTCTCTTGAGTATGGTCTTTCAACTATTGTCGCTCAACTATAGTTCCCTAATCACCATTATATGACTATTGTCATTTGACCACTATCACCCAACTAATATCCTTTAACCAACATCGCTTAACTATGATCCTTCAATTAACATTGCTCAACTATAGTATAATGTCTTCTGACAACAGTCCACTATAACTCGATTATAGTTCTCTGATTACCATCACCGGATTAAAATCCAACATTGCATGACTCTAACCCCCTTCACTTGACTATGGTCCTTTGACCATTGTTGATCCATTATAATCCTCCAACCACTATTGCTTGACTTTATTCACCCAACTATGGTCTCACAACTATCTTTCCTGGGCTACAATCCTACAACCATCATCCCCTCATTATAATTCTCCGACCACTATTGCTTGACTTCAACGCTTTGATCATATAGCCTAGTCCTCTAACCAACATCACCAAAACTGATCCTCTAAACCTTGTCACATTGACAATTATCCTCCAACCATTGTTTCTCAACTATTATCCTCTGACCATTATTAGAATACAATGAACTTCTAAGCATCATTGCCTAACTTTATTTTTCTAGCCACCGTCGCCCGACTACAATCCTTTAGTCTTCATAAACTGACTACAATCCTTCAATTAATCAAATGACTACAATCCACTGAACATCATCACATAGCTTTGGTCTTTTAATGATTGTTATCAGATAATAGTCTTTTGAACATCATCGCATGATTACAATTCTTTAATCACTGTTGCTCGACTATGATCCTCTTACCACTTTCATCAGATAACAACCCTCTGATTAGCATTGCTAGACTACTACCCTATGACCACCATCACTCCACTAAGATCTTCTGACTAATGTTGCCCAACTATGACGTTTAGAGCACTATTGCTTAATTATAGACCTCTAACCACCATTGCCAAATATGGCCCTATAACCATTGTCACACAACAACAATGGTCCATTCACCATCGACCAATGACAATTCTTCGACCACCATCACCTAATGGTGACCCTCCTAACATCATCGCAAAACTGCAGTCTTTTAAGCATAGCTGTTTGAGAACAATCCTCTAACCATTGTTGTCAAGCTATATCAATTTGTTGCTCACTTCATCACCTTTCATCCAATAATATCAACTTTGCCATCGTCTGTACATCTAATGCATATCGTCGGCACCTAGTTTGACATTAGCAATTATATTTATGTTAGACTTCTTGGTCTTTAATAAAAGATCTCTTGAAGATAGCTCTCATGCCACAAGGCTCTTCCAACTTCCACCACAAATATATTTTATGCATTGTATATCTTATATTTTAGTAACACCTTCTCTAATCATGATGAAGGATATCATTTATAACCAATGATAAATACTAGTGGGAACATTTCAACCGTGCCTGACCTAATGATATTCCTTTTTGAATTTTTCATATATAAACTCTTGTGTCGCTTGCAATCCTCTTTTATCCGTGTCTATCAATTCTTCATATAAATGCTAAGAGAATAAACCCTCTTACTCTACCTCCACAAATATTCCAACATGCAAAGGTTATTAGTATCAAATGCCTGAGCTACTATTAACCTATAATCAAATTACGAGCTATTATGCTCACCTAGCCAATTCGTTCAAGCCCGATTTGACGAGTTATAGGTTGATAATGGTGGTTCGACCATGATCAATATCAATGATATTTTTTTGTGAATGATCTCATCATATCACATCATAGATCTTTATGCCTCGAGCATTAGTAATAGGAGATTGAAAAATTGATAACCTAATTAATGATAAGGTTTGTCACTTTTTAATTAAGGTCTTCAAAAAATACCAATAATAACCCATCATTATATAAACCCCATACACTCTCTCTCATAAGAAGTATTTTGAGAGAAAAGACTCATAAATTATTAGCGTATCAAATAATAAACATTTTTAAGAATGGATTGCACAATAATTAGCATGTGGCTATGTAATTGTAGGTCAGTAGTACACTGCTAGTATTAAGAAGATCCTTGGAAGTTGTTTAGTTAAAAAAGAAAGGTCAATGTTTCTAATGGCATGTTTTATGAAAATTAAAACATAAGTATACATATTTCAATTTTAAATCAACGGCTTACTCCTAACCCTCAAAGTCTTTGCAAAGATACGTTTCACTATAGAGTGTTTTTATCCTTTGTGCATATTGTAAGAAAATGACTTGGCCGCATAAGAATATTGATGCATATATATTAGAATAAAATATATTTATAATTCCGTAAACGGGCTATAGTCGGAGGGCGATAAATGTCGCAGGGAATGTAGTCGGCAGGTGACGGAGGTTGGAGGGATCAGTATTAGCTAGCAATAGAGGTCAGATAGACTATAGTTGCTAGGTGGCATTGCTCAGACGAATCATATTCGGCAGATAACGGTGGTCGGAGGGACCATAGTTGGGGGGACGGAGGTCGAAGGGACTGTAGTCGGTGGGCGACGGTGGTCGGATGGACTGTAGTCGATGAGCAACGATGGTCGGAGGGATTGTTGTCGGCGGGCGATGGAGGCCGGAGGAACCATCGCCCGGGGGGACGTTGGTTAGACGGGTGACGGTGGTCAGCAGTCGGGTGGAATTACAATGGAAGTCATCGGTTGAGTGGAAGTCTGACGGCGGTTGGAGCCGGGCGATGGTCGGACGAAAGTTTGGTGACGGTCGGCTACCAGGTGGAAGTCCTGCTGCGATCGGCGGCCTAGTAGAAGTTCGTTGGTGGTCAGCGGTTGAGTGGAAGTTTGGTGGCAGTCAGTTGCCGAGCGATGACTCAACGATGCATGGTTGGTCGAAAGTTTGGCGATGATTGGCAGCTGGGTGAAAGTCTGGAGGCGATCAGCGGTCGGGTGGTGTTCAGTAGAAAGTCATGTAATAGTCTGTAGTGGTCGATGGTGGTCTGCGGCCAGGCGGTGGTCAATGATGGTCGGGCGGAGTTCGATGGCGGTGATAATGGTCGAGCAGGAGTCCGAGAGTAGTTAGCAGCCAGTTGAGCTCTAAATCCTTGAAGCCTCCAATCTCTCTCCAATCTCTCTCCAATCTCCAAGCAAAGATCCAAGCTCCCATTCATGTAGAAAGTGAGGGTCTATTTATATATTTTTGAGAGTGACATGCCCCGTAAATATGGAAAAGATTTGGGGCAAATTTGTAGTGCTCCATCGGACGACCTATGTTGATGCCCTAAATCATAGAGCATTTGTCAAGCATTTATATTCCCAAGTGATGTTAGAATTAAGCGATATTGAGCTCGTTGGATTTTCCTCATTGAGTTGCTCGATTATACTATAAACATATTATATTTGAATATCATTTGGTCATCCAATGTATGTTTTGAATCTTCCAAATGTGCTTCGGGCCTCCCGATTTGGAACCATTTGGTCTTGAATTGGTCCACATTTAGTGTCGTTTGATTCGTCTCTTCGAGACATTCAGTTTGACAATAAGTTTGCCAAATTGGAGTTCAGATGATATCATAATTAATTTTGAAAGTTTTCAATTTAAATATGCCTCAAGATTCATGCTCGATGAAGATAATTTTTAATGACGTATCAATCATAATCAAATAAAAAAATAAAAATACTAAAGCTATGCTAAAATGAAAATTTGAACATTGCAGTTGCCGACACCAAAGCTTGCTTTTTTTTTCTTTGTTTTTTTGCATCTTGGGGCAAACAAATGGTACATCCACTCTCCTATAAGAAATTTGAGCTTAAAAGGAATACAGACAAATGTTTGGCCATTAAACGGAGCTTGTCAATTACATATATGATATATTTTTTTCTATTTGACATTTATGAGATTTTTCTTAATTATATAACTTCATGATGGTGAAGTCGGCAGAAAAATTCACTTTGTGCTTCGTAGGATGCTTTGAAACGATAAAGATAGGAAGGTCAGTTGCAGATTTTGTCTAAAGAAAAATGGCAAATTTTCATTAAAATTTTTTCATAAAAAATTATGGGAAATAGTCAAACAATATTAATGAGTGTTGAGATTTATGCTTTACTGTTAAAACTTCAAATTTTCGAGTATGCCACAAATTATCATATAGTTTTAGTTGGTCATAAAGTTTCCTAAGCCCAATGGTCCTTGAACTTTATAGGGATATTTAGGATTGGTTTGTATATTTAAAGGTGGGTCCATGGGTTAGGTTGGTTTAGGTCAGCTGAATTTTCCTAATTGCTCATAAAGGAACAATGTGTCAACCATGTGTTTAGCCTTGGCTAGCGATAACTCTACGTAAACTAAGGCTTGATATAATTAATCCTAGGGTCTGGCTGAGTTTCCAAGCTTAAGTGGAGGTGAAGTCAGGTCAATTGGATTGGGTCAAGCCAATTGAGCGCAATGGTTCATCCAGGATTTAATTGAGCATAATTGGGTATAATCTAGATACATGCTAGTCTAAGATAAATTCAAAGGGTGCTTTGAATCTCTAATACACTATGGATCAAACAATAATGGGTAGGGATCTTTATAAGATCAATTAGGTTAAGCCATAATTTAATGTGCCACATTGGGTTAAACTTGGTCAAGTATAGTCCACTAAGGGCTAGTTTAAACTAAGATAGTCTAGGAAGAGTCATAGAATAACCGGGAGTCCAATGGATGATCCTAGATGGGGCAAAATGGATTAAGTCACTTCTAAGACGGTACAAGGTTTAGTCCAATTTGGGCTAAAGCCAAAGCCAACAAGTCTTGGGCCTCCCTAAGGACAGTTAAGATCTATCATATCAAGATTAAAAAAATTTAAGGGTGTGTCAAGTCTAAGACTTAGATAAATCATGGTTGATTAGGTTGGGTTCAGGCAAGAAGTTGGCACAATCACCTAAGCGATGAATCAAGAGTCCAATCGGGCTAATCAAAGTTCATTGTAGGACATAAACTTAAAAATATCAACTTTACTCAGTTGATCTACACTAAATAAATTGGTATGGAGGGACGTATGAGGAAAACAATGTGTAGCCATTTATAGCTTGATTAGCGTTAGGGCTCATCAAGTTCTACAGTCAACTTAGTTCAAAGTTGATCAGTTGGTGCCTTAGATCAATGTTCGAAAAACTCATTTCCTAAATGATCACTCAACTAAGAGATAAACTTACTTAATGTTTCAGATGTTTTGGATCAATGTGATGAGGGTCATGTCTAGGAGAAATTATTATGTGCGGTCACCGACGATTCGGAGGCGAATCAAGATGCACCATGTCACCTAGAACACAATAATATATAGCACCGATACACAATAAAATGGTGATGTACGTGAACAATTAGTGCTTAATAAAGTCACATTTTATACTTATTTTAAGATTTAAGTAGAAAAAAGTCATATATATACGAATTCATGAAAGTAAAGAACATAGATTTATATACTTTTGAATCAACTACCAAGTTGTCAGATATTCAACTTTTTTTCCTAAACAATTTTTGCCTTCCAGTATTTTACTTGGAAGTCATCAAAGTTTGAAGACTGGAACTCGTTAAATTCACCATGAATTTGCTGGTGATGCAGAGAACTCACCATCGTAATTTCTTGCAAACAGCGAATTATTTTTTAATTCTATGCCGCTGCATCCGATTGAGCCTTGCCCTCTTGACACCGTTCATGCTGGAGATTGATCTCCTCGCTACATAGTAACGAGTACAGAGTGTCGAGACTGATGGGGCTCAGAGACGTTCTTATGGCTGTTTTGAATGGGTTATACTCAGTGGGAAGACCATTTAAAATGTATAGTGTTACATCCTCGGCGTCGATCTTGGATCCTGCGGCAGCAATGTTGTCCACGAGAATCTTGATTTGATCAAGATATTGATGAATGGTGCGATCCTTCTTCTGAATGTTGTGTAATTCATTTTTAAGTTGAATGACTCGTGAGCGATTTGTAGGTTGAAGTCGCTGCTCGAGTGTAGTCCAAACTTCGTGGGCGGTTTGGAGAGAGAGAACGTAGGGAAGCACGGATGAGGAGATAGTGGAAAGAAGGGCAGATACCAAATTTCTGTCAATAAGTTTCCACAGATTGTGTTCTTTCTTGGAAGACTCCGGAGGGCAAGCTGTGATTCCGGTGAGATGACCTCCGAATCCATTTGCAGTGAAATGTTGTTGCAGTTGCAGCCTCCATATTGCGTAGTTGTCAGTGTTCAATTGTGTGGACACCAAGTTCTTGGTGTTGGAGATCAAGAACTTAAGGGGTGCAGGGATGACGAATTCAGCGAGAGCCTCGGAGATGTCCGAAGTCGTCCGGTGCGAGGTGGCTGAATTTTGGTCGGCCATGGAGTTTAGATCTGAGCCGTGAAGCGACGATGCTCTGATACCATGAAGACGTTTGGAGATTACAGAAAACAGAGTTCTTGCCTTAGGCAAGAAGACGGAGAAGAGAAAAGCAGAACAGACAGAGAAAACTAGAAAAGTATATTGTTATTAATGTTTGTAGTACAGGAGATGATATATATAGACTTAAGTAAAGCAAGAAAGTACAAGAGACAGATGACGTGGACAGTACTTTAACAACTAGCTGTAGAATCTTAAAGGTTACCCTCATGGAGACCCAAAGTCAGGTGAATGGTACGACCCATCCAAAGTAAAAATATAATTTAATAGAACTTTCGAATAGGGCAATATAAGTCTTGATCATCCATTTTGATAAAAATCTACTGTATGCATGAATTATCATTGCAACCAAAATATATTATTTGTGGATTCATTCTATTTGATCTAAATAACTGCAGTTATCTACCTATCGAAAATACTTAAAAGGTACTCAACAAGAATTATCTTTGGGAAGAATGGAAGTCACAGCCCAAGCCGAGTGGGGAACTCACGAGCCTTTGTAATTCGCTATGTCTGTACTAATCTCGCACTCGTGCATCACCGACTTCTGATAGTTTTGAGACCAACGGGGCGCATTTCCAATTGGAAGTCATAAAATTATCTGCACAACTATGAAAAGGTTAGAAATGTTTAGTCTCACAGCAGAGATATTATAAATGCAGAGTAATTCTCGAAGATATCAAAATTTCTAATAAGTGACTTATGGAGCTATTTATATAAGAAAATATGTGGAAGTTAAAGCATCTCATCATAATTTTGCCAATCCCAGAAGTCAAAACATATTTCTATCATTTTGTCAGACAAATCACAAAAAATAATCAAAAGATATGAAATTATAAGAAAATTACATCAAATGCATAGTTTACTCAAATAAGGAATCAAAAGGTACAGTGGAATATGTCTGCTCCATTACAGCTGCACCATGTGTTTTAATTATATTATCAGTTTGCACAATGGGGATCAGAAAGCATCTCATTAGTGGCTAAGCCCTCACAAACAAAATGCTGAAATGAGAACTCAGTACAGGGGACGTGCGGGGCAGCTTCGTGGTTGAGCGTAGTTGTTGCTCCTCGCCGGCTCACCCGTTCATTTCCCCAAACAGGCCCAACAAAAAAAATAAAAAATTCAGTACGGCGATACCTCCAGCAAATTGATCCACGTAAGAAGAGCTTGTGTTCTTCGGCTGCACCCTTCAAAGTATTCAGCTTTATTTTAATATCATTGGCTAGTTCAATTGAACAATGGCGGAGCTAAAAATTTTATTCAGATAGTCTAAATTAAAATAGTTATGTTTGTCGTATCATCTGGAATGTTAGAATACATTAAAATAGTTGACCGTGAGCCTTTGATGGTTCTCCTTTGGATGGCCTTGTCTGATTAAGAGCACACTTTACAAACCAGAAGCAACATCTTTATCATTGGAAAGATATTTAGCAAACCTTTTCAAATGAACAATAAGAAAGGTAGAGGATACATATTATAATGCGCTTGTACCCTAGTTGAGATGGATGTATTAAAACAATATGCTAATAAATCTAGAATTGAATCACCAGTACTGTATTATTTTTTTTGCTGTCATCTCTTTTTCTCACTCACCAAAGGATACAAGTACCCTAGTTGAGATAATTAGGGAACAAAATGTATACCCATATATCACAATAGCCTCATTGAAACAAAGTCAAATTGGTTTAAGTTTTTTATGAACTCATCCCACTCATGGGAAGGTCGACAAGCACAATCAAACACTTGTTTAATTAGAATCTGAAGCTAGTATAGTGACTTCATCCAGCAAGTTAGTGACTCCATCCAACAAGTTTGAGACTATGTTTAGTGAGTTGACAACTTCATCAAGTATGATGATTTCGACCAATAAGTCGGAGACTTGATCCATCTAACAATTTGACAACCACCACACCCAAAATGTTGGCTAATACATCTAGCAAGTTGGGCTCGACCAAATCAATCAACAGCTCTAACCTTCAAGATGGAAGCCCAAGCAGTGATTATCTATATTGTTGGAGAAAATTGTGAGAAAAAATGATAAAAGAGAGATGAGAATGTGGAATAAGAGAAGTGCATAAATAATTTGTTTTTCATTAGCATTCATATTCACTATAACATTTAGTTTTAAACAAAAGCCAAACAAATAAATGATATAATAATGAAACACCTTTCCACTAATATCACTGTTTTAGTCTTTAATAACACTTAAATAATAAACTAATTTTGCATTAATTTTTATGACATAGCCCCTTAATGCAAAATTCTTACAACGATAAAATTTTATCAATATTGCTCAAATTTTTTAAAATTGAGATCTTTTGTTAACCCACCAACAACTTGATCTTCTATTGAATAATACTTGATTGCAATAGCTTATTTTGTCACAACTTCTCTCACAAAATGATATCTGAGTTCTATATACTTTGATCTACCATTAAACAACGAATTCTTCGTCGTAGATATTGTGGATTTATTATAACAAAATATATTTGTCGCCTTTAATTGAGGTTGCTGAAAATCCTCTAATATTTCTAGATTGCTTGACATGCTGCTAATGAAGTTGTAATATATGTAGCTTCTGAAAATGATATAGTACTAGGTTGCTTTTTTGTGCTCCAAGATGTTGCTTTAGACCCAAGATTGAATATAAATCTACTTGTGATTTTTTTCTATCTTCTTTGGGACCTACCCAATCATTATTAGTAAAACAAATTAAATTAAAGTTAGGAACTGATTTGTACCAAATCCCATGGCTAGTTTTCTCCCGAATGTAGCAAAAAATGCATTCGGCTGCTCTAAGATGATGTACAAAAGAATTATACTTGAACCTTGAAATACGATTGACTATGTACATAATATCAGGCCTAGTATATGTCAAACGCATAAGACCACCCACAATTTCTCTAAATACTATCTCATTGGCCTTAGTTATACAGTCATTCTGAACTAGCTTTTCATTTATATTCATGGGTGTTGAAAAAGTCTTACAAGTCTACATGCTATACTTTTTTAATAACTCCAATGCATACCTTTCTTTAGATATAAAAATCTCATCATCTACTTGAATAATTTGTAAGCCCAAAAAATAGTGCAACAACCCCGAATCAGCTATATCAAATTCTTTCATCATATCAACCATGAACCTTTCAATGAACACTTTGGATGACATAGAGTAGATAATATCATCAACATAAATACAAACAATAAGCAAATCATAATTTTTAGCTAACACATACAAGATATGCTCGCTTTTATTTCTATGAAATCCCTTCTTTTGAAAGTATAAACCAAGCCTTCAATATCATGCTCATGGTGTCGGTTTAAGCTCATAAAGTGCCTTCTTTAGTTTATAAACTTTATGCTGTGCCTTTAATAATAAAATCCAAGGCTTTTAAAACCGGACCGGACCGGCCGGTTCAACCGGTTGAACAGTGAACCGGCCGGCCGGCCGGTTACGGTTAGCTTCAGGACCTTTTTTGCATTGAACCGGAGTTGGACCGTGCGAACCGCCGGTTCAACCGGTGAACCGGCAAACCGGCTCCGGTTTTGTATAACCGGACGGTTCGGCAAACAGGTATTTTGGACCGTTGGATTTGATCAAGCGGTTCACTTTCATTTGAGTCCAAAGTGAAAAGTGAAAACAGAACAAAAAAAAAAACCCTACTTCACTTTCGTTCGGCTTCTCTTCCCGACTTCCCGTCCGCTCCCCTTTCGCGAATCCCTCTCGACGAGACGACGACTCATTTCTTTCTCAAAGCCGACCAGGAATCGAAGCTCCCTCTCGTTCTAAAGTTATCTTCTCCAACCACTGTGAGTTCTTCACATGCTTCTCCTTCTCGGCATCTTCTTGCATTCGGTAGTAGGCCGACGTCTCCTTCTCTCGGCTTCTTCTTGCATCAAATACATAAGACCACCCACAATTCCTCTAAATACTTTCTAATTGGCTTTAGATATACGTACCATCATTTTTAACTAACTTTTCATTTGTATTCATGGGTGTTGAAAAAGTCTTGCAAGTCAGCATATTATACTTCTTTAGTAACTCCAATACATATCTTTTTTAGTTATAAAAATTTCATCATCTGCTTAAATAATTTTTAAGACAAAAAAATAGTGCAGCAACCTCAAATCAATCATATCAAATTATTTCATCATATTAGTTTTAAACTTTTCAATCAACACATTAGAATATCCATAATACATAATATCATCAACATAAACACAGACAATAAGCAAAAAATTATTTTTAGCCAAAACATACAAAGTAGGCTCACTTTCACTTCTATGATATCGATCCCTTCTTTTGAAAGTATGAATCAAGCCTCCAATAATATGTCATTGGTGCCTGTTTAAGCCCATAAAGTACCTTCTTCAGTTTGTAAACTTTCTCCTCTTTGCCTTTAATAATGAAACCTTATGGTTGATCAATGTAGATATCTTCTTCCAAATCGCCATTTAAAAATATAAATTTAACATCAAGTTAAAAAATTTTCCACTTTATTTGTGCAGCTAACCCAAGCAGTAGTCTAACGATTTCAAATCTAGCAATAGGAGAAAAAGTTCCATAGAAATCAATACCATATTTTTTGTTCACAACCTTTGACAACAAGCCATATTTTGCATCTTTTTATGCTTCCATCTGAATTATACTTCACCTTGTAAATCTACTTTACACCAATTGGATCTTTTTCTTGTAGCATATCAATAAGCTCCCAAGTATCATTCTTCTTAATATATTGAATCTCCTCTTTTATAGCATTTTCTCATTACTTATTTTCGCAAGTATTTGCATAACATAATAGTTCTATATCCACAAGGGCAAATATACAATCATGCAACTCATGTAAATATATCACTTTCTATGATGCCTTTCTACAAATGTGATTGAATCTACTGATCTTGGACTTGAAAGAAATGAATTAGACGATGAATCACCAATAACTTCTTGATTGTTAGTGATATCAATTTGATAATTATCCTCAAATTTAACTAATGATTTTCCTTTATAATGAATTGCATATTCACTCCAATCCCTCGTACCATCTTCATTAAAAATAACATCTCTAACAATAATGATCTTCTCAGACCGTGGATAAAAAATCTGTATGCCTTTGACTGAATGATGTAACCAATGAATATCAAACTTTTAGATTTGTTATCCTACTTTCTGCTATTATGACTATCCTTCAATGTATATGCAATACTTCCAAATATATATACTTTCAAAGGACTAACTCCATGTTTTCTACCATTCCATGCTTCATAAGGTATAATATTTTGAATACACTTTATTTGAGAAATATTCAAAATATAAATAGCAGTTGTAATAGCTTCAGCCCAAAATATATTTGGTAAATTCTTCAACTTCAACATACTTCTTGCCATCTCTACAACATTTTTATTATTTCTTTTCATAACCCCATTTCGTTGTAGTATATTAGGAAATGTTAATTATCAAATAATTTCATACTTGTCACAAAAATTATCCAACATTTGATGTAAACTCTTCACCTATATATGTTAATGGAATTTTAATATTCTTTCCACTTTGATTCTCCATAATTTCTTTAAAATGCCTAAATTTACATAATTTTTTAGGAAGGGTCAGAATCCAGTGGAGTGAGAATAGATTTGAGATTCAGATTTATTTTATTTCCGCATTTTCTTTAATTTTATATTTTAATATTCAAGAACTAAAAGATAGACTGATAAATAAAGGGATTGAACTATTGACTATTGTATATGAATTTTCATTTGCTTACGTTGGATTGATTTATATTGATAGATTCATAGAAGTTCTGTTTGATTAATAAAGATATTAAAATAGAAAATTTTTCCAATTTTTAATCTTAGGGTATTACGCTGTTGACCCATCGTCCCACCTCCACCTCCCATCACCTCATCTCGCGATGTCATTGCCACCCTCCTTGCAATTTCCTCATCCTCCCATCCTATCATCATCACCTCAATCATGCCATCATCAACATCCTTAATATATAGCCTCCATCCTACTACATGTGATCAGAACACCACATTTTCAATCCTATCGATCTCATTAATATCGCCATCATCATTGACCCAACCTTTGTTGTGTCCCGCTCTATTGCCCTGTCACTTCAATAATATATATAAAAGAGATATTTCATTATATTTAAAATGCATCATATCGAGAAAAAAAATATTTCATTGTATTTGATTCTCATCAAATCAAATAATTCTCTAAATTCAAACTATGTATCACAAAATTATTATTTATTTACATATCTTATACCTAAATTTTTATATTTATTTACAACATTTTAGGATCTAAATCACATAAAAAGGTATGCATGAAAATGTGTATTATATTTTAAATTAATTGATATTAGTTATACTTTATTATAATTTAAAGAGAGAGTAGTATATAAATGAATATAAAATTTAATCATTGTAATGTAAATAGATACATATTTTATAATATGCATGTAAATCCTTTTTAATTTTTCTTATATTTTAAAATAATTGCATTTTAAAATCATAGCACCATAAATGTTGATTTATTAAGAAAAGTCGTACTGCACAGATGAATGGACGGCTATGATGTGCTGGTGACGTGGCTCCAACGGAAAGGATCAGTGATAGGTTACCAGCGAAAGCTACCTGGAAACTTTTCGGGGTTGTGGCCAACCGTTCCTATAAAAGCCAAGGGCAACAGCGTAACAAGACTCTGTCAGAAAAAATTATTCATTTGAAATTAAGTTTGAATTTTTTTTCCTGAGTATAAAACACCGGCGGCCTCCACCCTCCTCGTTTAAAGCAGCGCTGTTGATCTCGCCGTCGGCGGCCTCCTCCTCTCACTTCCTTCCCAACATTTTCCTGCCGGAGGAGGCAGTGCCATAAGCTAAGACGAACATATCGTTCTCACCGGCGGCCTCGGCTTTTCTGTCGATCCCCGCGTTTTCTTCCGATACCCTTTTTTTTTCTTTTACTTTCCTTTGAAGGCTTTTCATCGAAAGGTATTCATACCGAATTTTAAAAATTTATTCGTTTAAGGAGTTGGATGGTAGAAATATCTTACGCTAGTCTTATTAAGCATAGAAGAAGGAACCGGAAGAAGTTGAACCTAACCTGGCTTCGGGCATTACTAGAGGAAAATCATGAAGAAGGCAATGCAGAAGGAATCCTTCGCTTGAAGCTGATTTCTATGGAACTGTATGCCTTTGCTGATCAATATGACGCTTTACATTGTACGAGAGGCTGTGAAGGTATATAATTCCTTTGACGATGGATGTGTGAAGTCATTTAGTACATGGTTTGTGGGGAAGTGATTCTGGTCTTTTCACAGTTATGGAGGAAGATTGCAATGGAGACTTGTGTAGAACTACAAATTTTTATGGAGAAATGGAAGCTTCTGCTTGCGGGGCTCTTTTTTCAGGTAACGTTTCTTGTATTGGTTGTTCTTTATGAACATAGACGTAGGAAATATGGAAAATTTTGTCCAAAGGCTAATTTTATTTTGTGTATTTTAGATGATTTAATTGCATTCGCTATCGTTATGTTGATCGTCTCTTTGCAAGTTATTATTTGATGTGAGCGTTTTGGTACCGAAGTTGGTTTTTGATGAGAAAGCCGCAAATGGTGCATAAACAGAGGATTTGGCGTCTCGTAGTTTTATCATGTTCATAGAACGCTTACAAAAAAAGAAACTGTAATGATCATATTACTTTTTTTTATCTGATTCCGACGATTATATATTGAGTTGGCTTATTGGTGGACAAATACGCTTTATTGGTAATGAATTGGCCGCTTTGTTTCTGGAAAATCTGGCATGTCTCAATTTGGTTTGTGAAAAAAAAAACGTGCAACTGAAAGCCTACATTTAATGTGCATCTCCTCCAAGGATTCACAATCATGGTTGATATATCATAAAATAATTATCTTGACCGGGTACAAATCTAGGGGCAAATTCGAATTAAAAACTTTCAAAATTAAATCCGAGGCTATCCGAACTCCGATTTCAACAAACTTACAGTTGAATTGAACATCTCAAGGAGACGAGTCCAACAACACCAAAGTCAGTCCAATCCGAGCTCGAATGAACCCAAATCAGAGGACCAAAGTCTACTTATAAGCTTCAGAATATTAATTGGATGACCAAATGCTATTTAAATGTGACATGCTTATAGTCAAATTGAGGGGTTCAACAAGACAAGCCCAAGACCGTCGAATTCTGACTTCATTAAGACACTCAAATGCTCGATAAACGGTCCATGATTGAGGGAATTGATATCAGTCATTTATTGAAACACTCCAAACATATTCTTGATTTTCTTTCTATTTACTAGCTATGACACTCTCATAAAACTATAAATAGACCGCTCATTTTTCACTGAAGAAGGAAGCAAAAAAGAGAAAGAAGAGAATAGAGTCTAACATTCAAACAAGTTCAACCCACTTCTTAGACTATTGTAATTTGACCACCTCAAGTCTAGGGACGGGACAATCTTTGTAACATATTCAACAATAGTAGAATAGTTTCGACTAGGTGTGGCCAAGTGGATTTTTTTTACTTCTTCAGGGTTTTTCACGTAAAAAATTATGGTATTTTTAAGTTCTCTGTTTATGTGCTGGATATATATGTAACAATAGGATGAAAAATTGTCTTACTTTACCATCGCAAATATTCTAGCCCACAATAATGGTCATTGCACTTGCTGTGCAACGACATGTAGATTATAAAACCTTGTAATTAGAATGATTATTTGTATGTCAGGCTCATCTTTTGTATATACATATCGGGAATTGAATAATTTATGCAACCATGGATATGTTATCTTGGCTTGACCCTTTGGTTCATTGTTTTAGTCTTCTCCGGCAGTGAGTCTTGCTTCATGATGTGGCTAGTATAGAGACTGGTTGTGACTTTTGAATTAGTTTGGGTTGTTTATTAGTGGGTCTCTCCACATAACTAATCAATGATGTTACAGTCCTTATATTATGAACTATCAAAATTTATTTTGAATTATTATTATTATTATTATATTGATTTACCTACATAGTATGAAAAATGTTAGAATTTACATATTTAATACCTAAACTTTACTATTTAAATGCATAACACAAAAATAAAAAATATCACCACCCCTAACCATCTTGTCATGGTGCAGCCTGATCTTATCACCTTCTCCGCTAGTCCCGTTGCCATTCACAGGCTGTCGGTTGGCCTCCTTGAACCCGTTAATATAATCTATGGTGAGAACTCATCTGCTACTATGACCTCGTACAAGCTGGATATTCCACTCTAATCCATCCGCCCCAGCAACATGGTCCTACCCAATTACAAGTAATGCACCACCCACAACTTCTTCACTGCTTCCTTTGTGGCAATGCCCCATTAAATTAACCATTCTAGCTCCTCCGTGGATGGCCTAATCCTCCTCCGAGATCAGCTATGTCGCCATCTTTGCCATGTGTGCACTTCTAACCACCTTTGTTCTTCTCGCCTTGTGTTTGACAAGTGTCTAGCAATACCCAGTAACTTAGTTATCGAAGTACTAAATGTCATAAATAGTGAAGTTTAATTATTAAATATATAGATTTTATTGTTTTCAGTGGTATGTAAATCTCCCATTTATTATTACTACTACTTGTGACATTTTGTTCTTTAATAATCACCACTGTTGATCATTACATCAAATAAAAAGATTGGGGGTTGAAGTTAGGTTGACAATTAATCATAAAACTCATCTCGAATTGTCAAAACTAATGAAATGAATTTAAATTTGAATTTTTCTATTGCTAGGGCATACCTTAGAAGCACCATACCATGAACTATCATAATTATTGTTAGTAGGTAATGGTATACTAGAATGCTTAACTTTAGTGTTGCACCACAACTTAATCTGATTATTTTGAAAAGAAGAAAATGGTGGGCTAGGACATAACCCATAAGTGACACACTACAATTCAACTCAATTATGGTGAAAATAAACAAGGGTTAACTTGTTCTAAATCTAATATTAAATTTGCTTCATATAATTCAAAAATTTAGAATGGAAATATTAGAATTAGTAGACATAATGATTATGTGAAGAAAAAATATTTCTTCATTAGAGGAAACTAAATGGAAAGAAAGGGAATTCCTAATAATTTATAATAGTTATATTTATATTATATGTTTGAATTGTTAACAAATAATAGAATGAATGAGGTGGGGACATTATGAATGAAATTGGAATTTATGCTTCTCAAGTAGAAGATAATTCTACAAATTAATGTTGAGACAAGATATATTAATTACTACAACATATATTTAGGAAGAAAATATATCTTGTCGAGGTGAGTTAAATAGATGTATATATTCTAGTCGGGCGGACTATGAGAAAGACTCAGTTATAAAATATGAAATACTTCATTGTTTAAATTAGTTCTCATTGGAGCGAGAAGTAAATATTTTTTTTGAATTGAAATTTCTCATGAGAGGAGAGAGATATAGATAGATTGAAAGAGATGGAGAGAAAGAGAGATTCCCTTTTAGCTTATGCTTGCATTGTGCTCCCTTGTTAAGCTACCTCCAAGGAAATCTATTCACGTCTAGGCTTGGAAGGTAGCAGAGTAAGGTTAAAAGTGGATAAAACAACTTGATGTTATCAATTGAGGTATGAATCTCAATGTATTTGAATTTTCTTTTAAGAAATTTTCAATTTTCATGTAAAATGGGAATATTCTAATGAATTGAAGTATGAATGAAATTTATAATTAATATGATGTTTTCTCTAAGTCTAATTAAAATATTTTAAAACAAGTGGAAGACTAAGCAAGCAAAAATACCACTAATAAGCATATTTTAATGAGGTTGAATATAAACCATGTGAATAAATATAAGAGTATGTTTATCATGAGGCTAAAAGAATTTATAATTCTACTCTAGATCATGATAAAACTAAAACTTACTTTAGTATGAATGTTATAATTTGTAACCTTGAAATTAAAAGTATGCTAAAACAAACACAATTCTAAAACATGAGTTTAAATGAAAATTTCAAAGTTAAGCCAAGAATATATTTTATACATTTTTATAATTAAAGAAATTTTGCTTCAAAGAGATAAGTTAAGTTTGCTTGAGACTTAAAGTAATTTCTGCACCAAAAATGAAGTTAGGAAGATGTTAGAATTATTCCAAACTTGTTACTTCATATCATGCATTCTAAATATTTGATAGTCCATAAAAAATTTTTGTACTCCAAACTAAAACTTCAGCAGTCCTCCATGGTGATAAACCTACTTGGATTTTTATACCCAAGCAAAATTGGGTCCACCAATATTAGTGCTTAAAGAAGTGCATATTTGTGTAGTTTGCGAGGAACTATATAATTTGTTTTGTGAGATGTTTGTTTGTATAATAATAACGGTAGTATTTACAGATCTAATAGAGTGAATATATGCTTCATTTTATTTTCTATTACAGTAAGCAAAGATTATGTTCAGAAAAGCATACTTTAAGAATCTTTCAAGTCTATATTTCTTTCTAGAAGGAGAGCTGGTAAGCACATGTGATTTATGTTAAGAAGTAGAGGCAAGCATACAACAACAAGAATAATTAGTGAAGTAAAACTAGTATGCAATTTAGATTTGCAACGTTCATGTGAAGCATTTAAGAATGTAAAAGATATACTAGTAGATGTAATCAATAAATCTTTCAGTTTTAATTTACGACTAACATTCTTTTTTTTAAATGCATCAATCTTTAACTTTAAAACATCCAAATTATTATTGCTACTAGAAGTGGAAGCATTTAATAAGTCATTCAATAAATAGACACTCTCAACTTCTAGAATTTAATCCTCCTGTCCAATCAAATATTATTACAAAAAGTAGAATAACTTCATGAATTAGAAGATAATTCATTTATTTTAGTAGTCAAGCTAGTTCATTGTCAAGATAAATAATCTTATCTTATGATTTTTTTAAATATTTTTCATAAGATATCCTTTTTCAAATTATCAAGAAGACTTTGATTCTTTCTTGTTGGACTTATACTTCTCTTTTAATTTTTACAAATTATTAGTCATGTCATCAAAAGCATTAAATAATTCTTCATAAGAAACACTTGCATTGCTTTCAGTGTCTGAATTATAGAAGTTTTTTGGATTTTCTTTATATTCTTTCCTTTTGACTTCTTCTTCTTCATTTTCTTCTTCTTGGAGAGATGTTGCAAATCATCCTTTGTTGTACTTGGACATTCTCCCTTATGCCCTCACATTTTTAATCACTAACTTTCTCACTTGACGTTTGATCCAAGCTAAAAAAAATAGTGAGAGAGTTAAAGACTAATTTATTACTTTTTAGGTTGTTAAATATTTTATCAGGGGTGTCAATAAATAACTCGACTAGCCAAATCAACCCAAACCCATCCCGAAAAGCTGGGTTCTACTCGACCCATTTAATAGATGGATTGGGTTTGGGTTGAGTTTTTCAATTTATTTATTAGGCGGGTCGAGTTTAGGTTGACCCGCAAACCCTCTTTTGACCTGTTCAATATCATTTTTCCTTTTTTTTTTCTTGTGGGCATAATCTTTTTATTTTTTTATCAAATAACCCCAACTTTATAAATAATAAGTTATAAAAAATTTTCTTTAACCAAAATGGGTTAATGGGTCGGGCTTTGGTTGATCATTTTGACCCGTTTATAAAACGGGTTTGGTTCAGGTTAATTGGATTCACATCAACTCAATTTTAGGTCGCATTTGAACCTGACTCATCAACCCATTTTGACACCCCTATAATTTATGATCATTTGATAATAAAATTTAATGAAAATATGAAATTGCTAAAAATTTAATTTATGTAGCTTAAATTCATTGTGAGAATGTAATTCACCATTCAAAAAGTTGCCACGATATAATATTAATAATTTGAAAAAAAAACTCATATGCTAATTTTCCAAGTTTCAAATTTATTTCATAAAAAATTGGAGTACAATCAAAATATTGATCGGGATACTAAATAAAATTAGAATTGTTTGCTATGGGATCTTTACTTTAGAAAGTTAAGTTTGTTAAAAGAATATTAAGCGCATTTGCTCTAATACTAAATATAGAGTTAAGATGAACCAAGAGGTTGGGTTGTGGGTTGGGTGTGTACTTTTCACACTTCAAAATTTTCTTATGAAATTCAATCCAACTCATACCCCACACAACTGAACATAATGTAATGCAGAAGCTATAGAAATAACCATGCATACTAGAAGCTATTGTATAACTACCCATAATAAAAGTTATAATATGATATGCAGGAGTTATAAGTATGAAGACTTGATAGACTACCAAGCACATGAATATAGATATGATATACACAATGTTTATATGCTAATGCTAATGCAAATAGTATTTACATAATTAACCACAATTAAAAAGGTTACAATCATTAATAGAATAGAACATATATTTGTAGTTTAATACAATCCTACCGATGATACCATGCAAAATAACTGCAATGTAGATATTTAATCAAACTATGTGTGTAAATTACTATTAGGCATAATGTTCATGGTCACTTCAACTTCACTATTTAGTTCTGTTTAATTTTTTACACAAACAGTTAAAAAATAGATAATAAATGATTACAATAACTACATGCACAAATGTAGGTAATAAATAATATTGGAAATGATATGTTATAAAATGAGTAAATTAACTTGAGCACAATATAATTAATATACCACTCAACTATGTAGCTACAGAAACTTGTAATAAATTAGCTTGATACTACAAAGATGATAACATAATTAAGCAAAGATGTTGAATAAATGATTAATCTAATGAGAGTGTTGAACGATAAACATAGTTACATAAGATAATTATATTATAATAGTTTATAACGTTAATCTTATGAGACATAAAAATACAAACATCCTCATAATAACAATATGATAGTGACAGAAATAAAACTATGCTTAAGTTGGAGTAACTTGTCAAGCATAATGATTAAGTTTATTACTTATACATAAAGAGCATTTAACCAAGTAGCTCACTCTATGAACATAAGAGTTTAGATAACAATTAAATGTGTAAGTGAGTTAAAATTAAATTATGGAAAAATATGGACATTATCTATATTTATTTGGTTCATCATATCCAATGGCCTATGTCCATGCCTAGCCCCTAACTTAAATAACAATTTTACTCTGCATGCCTGTAATCGCAAACTCACTTATTCACTATATGCCGTGGTGAAACCCCTCACAATATTTTCCTTATGAAGTATACCCTCATAAGTCTATGCATAATAAATCTATAGGAAGACCTTTCTTCGAAGTCTTTGAATATTTTGGTGGTGACTAAAGTTATCACCAAGTGATGCAAGGATCAGTGCAATTTACAGAATAATTGCAAAGTGATATAGAGTAAGTACAACAAAAGAATACTACAATCTTGAGAAATAAAAATTGCTCTTAACTTTTACTTAAGGGATTGAGAGGATGAAAGCTTCGATTTATTTTCCTTCAATGTGATAGAGCCTTAATACTCAAAATAATCTCTTTTTGATATATAAAAATATGAGTGGAATATCAACAACTGATTTGCAAAAGTTATATGTTTATATATAGAGTATAATAGGAAACTAAAAGCTCTACTGAATTAACTAAAAATGGAAGAAATTAGTTACCTTATGTTTATATTGAATTAGTCATCTGCTACCAAAAATAGGTCAATTCCCTATAAAAGTTATCCAAGGGTCGATAGCTTCTTTACGGTGACCAACTAATAATTACATTCTAGTTCAAGAGTTTTGTGAGTTTACGGCTTGACACAACAAGTTATCAGTCAACCATTAGCTGCTATATCAATTTTATGTATAAATATTTAGTAAATTAATTCATAATTTATGCATATATGTCAAGTCTAATCAAGCCCTGTTATTTGAAAATATTTTAAATAAGCTTATTTATGTAATTAAAATAATTCAATTAATTTTAATTTTTAATTAGTGTTCAATCATTTCTAAACATTTTAGGGGTTGACTAATCCATTAATCAATCATACATTGAAATACTTAAATACATACACTTAGCTATTTTTTGATCTCTTTCACTTTGCCTCCTTGAAATAATTGCAGCATCATTTATAACAAGCTTTAAGCTGCGAAGTCACCAAGCAACCTAGTGGAACAAACATCATTACCATAGTCCATAGTTTAGTTAATACATGTATAAAAAGGGAGAGGAAGGGAGACAGAAGAGTAGTTGGAGGATGGTTAAATTTATTTTCAAGCTTAAAGCAATTTCTACACCCATAACTTGATAGCTCATCTTTGTCCAACTTCATCTTAACATCGACGACTAACGCCCTCTCAACATCGACGACAAACACCCTCTTGACATCGACGCCCAATACTTATTGCATAACATCGATGTCCGACTCTCGACATCCTAATATTAAACTCTCGACATCCTAATATTAATCATTTTAATCATAAATTTTAGTTAAATGACTTATGATTTCTAAATTATTTTTAATAATATACTTATTTAATTTTTATATACTATTTTTAAAATATAAAAATTATAACACTATGTCTAACCCATGTCCGTGTTCTATATTTTCAATAATTGACGTGTCCCGTGTCCATATTGTGTCTTATCCGTGTCATAATGTTCGTGTCTGTGCATCATAGGATTGAATCAAATGGGGACCAAAGTTGGGAAAGATATAGTAGTAATCATATTTATTTTAAACCTAAAAGTTTAAGCCTATAGATGAAGCCAACCACTTGATATTTCTACAACAGTATATTTTTCAACTATCGAATGTTGGATTGAACACAAACAGCTTTACATGTCTTAGCAAGTAGCAAGTAATTACCAAAGATAGGGCATAGGGCTAATAGTGGTGAAAGGTAGGCTGGAATTTATAGGCATCTGTGTAGATGAAAAAGAGTCCAAGGACAGTTGAAAAGTAGGGTGGAATTTGAAGGTATCTGTGTAGATGAAAAAGAGTCCAAGGACATTTGAACATAATTGTCATTTAAGGAATATTTGACAAATCCTGTATAATTTAATGTCATTATATTTATCAATAGGGAATTTTGTATTGAAATTAACCTTTTACTGTAATCTAATCTTTATGCATCATTCATTCTTTAATAATTTTTGTTTATTCACCAAATTGTGCATTATTTTAGAGATTTCCATTCTAATTTTGTGTGATTGTAGTATGTTCATGGGGTTGCTGCTCACGGGATTCATTATTTACATCGACCCGGACCTATTCTACATGATCTTGGTTTCAGTCTCCTTCCGGTGTGTAATTCCTCGAGGCTTGTTTGAATGACATGAGTATTGAGCCAACCTTCATGCCGGTTTTCTTACTTGCTCTTTTTATTTTAGGAGATAGGGCCAGATAAAGCCTATGTCAGCGAAATCTTTTTCTCTGTCATCTTTTTCTCCTTTATATTGGTATGCATTCTTTTCTTTACTTCAGGCTATTTTACGTTTTTTCTGGTCAACTTGAGTTTTTCATTCTGATAATTCATTTTGTTATTTCTGATACTGGATTTATTGTCCCTTTTTAATATCCTTCTTTGTTTAGTTTACCTGCATTTTCTGCTACTTACCCAATCTATAGGTCAAGTTTGGTATTTCGTACTGTCTCCTATGTTCATGAGACATTTACTACCAATTAAAACAAGTACAGACAATGTGCAAGCATTAAAAAATTATACCAACATAGATGCTGACGGCATATGAACTTCAATATGGTTCCTTCATCTTCCTTGTTTTGTGTAAAAACCTTAAAGCTGCAAAAAAGGTCTTAAAGCTGTATTTTGAATCTCTAAAAGATTGGTTTATTCAGGTCATTGCTTATTCATTCATTCTTAAAATTGCTTCTTTCTTCATTATCATTTGGCTTTCGCTACGTTATTGCTAAATGCTGTAAACAATGAAAGCAGATTAATTGCTTGCACTAGTTTGCTTATTAGAACCTTTCAATTCTTATGTTAATGATGCTCATTAGATTGACGACCATATAATTCGTCTCATAATCTCTGACGTGCTGACCAACACCATATTATTTGCTGTATTCACGGAAAGGATCCCTTACTGATGATAACGTATTTTACCCTTGCACTTTCTTTATTTGTAGGAATTGAGCCTTCCTAACCTAGTTGAATTTCCCAGGATTTTCCGTGTTGGGAGTGCTTTGTATTAATCATATCACTATTGCCTTCTGCTTATGATGCATCAGTTATTTTAATTCCTTTGTTTTCCTTTCTTTTCCAACGTACGAAGTAATTTGAAGTTTTGCAGTGGACATTCTATCCTTTCATTTATCATAGCAAACGCTTCTACACAGTTCTGCTATGGCGTAGAGTGTTGGCAATTTTAGTTGTAAGTTCAAGTTAGTTTAGTCATCTGTTATATTGCCGTTTTGAACTTTCCTTCTTACAGATGAAGATTATTCCTGCAGACTTGCCAGGCTTTGAGGATCATCACATTCTACTCTACACATCTTCCAGGTCCAAACTATCACTGCCGCAAGGTAATAATATATGTAGAAATTGTTAGATTTGCCAAAGATTTTTGCGGAAACTCATATACTGACTGGCATGGAAATAACTTTTTGAGAACTTATTCGTTGCTTTGGATTGCTTGGCTATCAACAAATGTACAAATGTCATTTGTCATAGGATCTATTCAGTTTGGCCTTTTCTTAATCAAATAGGAAATACAAAGGAAATAATTTGTCTATTGCTAATAACTTAGAATAAAATCTCCATATGACGTGCAGGGTTCAAAGTATGCCACACTCGCTCCTCCTGAAAGAATATTGGATCTATTTCTCATTAATGGTATGCCATCAGTTTTCAATATGTTTCCATTAATTACAGGAGCTCATTTATCATTTGGACATTTATTGTTTCTTGCTTTTATTTGCAGTCCGTGGAGTCTTTTATGGTTGTGGCGATTTGATTTTTTCATCTCATATGATATTTACACTGGTTTTTGTTCTCACATACTATAAATATGGTTCTAAAAGGTATAACCAAGCTAAACTCTTTTTTCTCTTCATACAAATGATGTAAAACCCAATGGCTCATTTGCAGTTACTGTTTCATTTCTTTTTTCAAAGGTGCTTACCTATTGAATGTTTGGTTGTGTTATTGTAGGTTTATTAAAATGCTTGCATGGTTGATGGCAGTCATACAAAGTCTTCTTATAATAGCTTCACGGAAGCATTACAGTGTTGATGTTGTGGTTGCATGGTTAGTGAGTGAGCCATTTCATTCGTTGAAATACTTTTACTTCGATATGTTTTTGAGTTCCTTAACTCAGTCAAATTCTTTACATGCTAGGTATACTACAAACTTGGTGGTATATTTTATTGATACAAAATTGACAGGTTTGCCAAATACATTTTCGGATAAATTGTGTTTTTCTATTGCTTCTCTTCTAAAGCCTGGAACTAACTGTCACTGTAATTAAATTTGTATTATAATTCTACAGAGATGCCTGACCGTTCTAATGGAAACCAGCCATTGCTCCCATTAGTCGCTAAAGAGAAAGAAAGCAAATCGGACGAGACCCACAAGCTATTGAATGGTAATTCAGTCAATGAGCTTGATTGGGTGAATATCTTTAATATGAAATGATCTCTTTTATATGTTTCTGTCGGTTATGGTTTAGAATTTCATTTAATTGCCTTTGGGAAAGGAACTCAGCTTACGAGATTTTTGGGAAAAGAACATAGAGCTTTAGAGCTTTTTGGAAAGATAATCTAGAGCTTTTTTCTATGATATTACATGTAAGTGACTCATCACAATTTAAACCTAGTTATGGTAAAAAAATATGAGGGTTGTCTAGGACTTCACTCACAAGTGACACACCACAACTTAACCTAATTGTGACTAAAAGTAGTTGAATGTTGGTGGACAAAGTAATTATAGAAAGATAAATATTGCTTATTTGTTAGAAATTAAATGGATGGGGTAAGCCATGGACATTGCGGAAGATTATAATCTCATATTTTGAAGAGAATGATCAAATTTTTACCATAGAAATCAACATCCATTTAGGTTTCGTTTGGGATTGCTTTCTTATTGCTTTTTAAAACTACTTTCTAGTACAAAAATTAAATAATTTGTACTAAAAAGCTGCTTTAAGAAGCAGAAAAAATGCGGCTCCAAACGAAGCCTTAATGTGGATGCAAAGTTGGAAATGCCACCATAGAATGGTTTAGCCAATGCAAAGGTAAATAATTGGTATGATTAGACCTAGCTTCAACAGATGTGGGAGTGTATTTATGATTTGGTGAACAGCTACTTAAGTCCCCTTTTCAAGCTCTGATTTTCTACTTCACAATGTATGGTGGATAAGCAGTTGGCATAGACAGCACTCTTGGCATAGTGGTTGTTGACCTAAATGACTTGTAGTTCTTCACTTAGTTAATAGGAGAAAATTAAGGTTCAAACGTTCCAAGTTGTGGGCACTCATGGTGTTCTTATTTTGTTCTTCATTTATCTCTTTACAGTGGATTTCTCATGTCTTCTTGCCTTTTGACCAATCACATAACTCCAAATCTTTTATCTTAATTTATTGTCATTTAATTTTAGTGGTGTCTATTTTCCAATTTTCCTAGATTTATTCTTAGTCCTCTCTTGTCAAAGACATTGCTACATCGATTCCTCTCTTGTGATTGATGTCAATTAGCTCAGTTGATAAAATTCTTCAAAGTTATTATTAAAATATTCTTCTAACATCAAATTTATATTTCAGTACTCAAAATTAAAAAAAAGAAAGAAAGAAAAAAACTGCCATTGTGGTGGGGTTTTACACATGTTTTTTGTATTCATTTTATATTTACTGAACTTATACTGCAATACTAAGGTTTCGTTTGGGAAACTTTTTTTTATGCTTTCTAAAATAAATTTTTAGTGCAAGAATTTCTTGAACTAAAGTTTCGTTTGGGACGGCTTTCTTATTGCTTTTTAAAGCAGTTATTTAGTAAAAAAATATTTTTTTTTTTTGCATTAAAAGGCTGCTTTAAGAAGAAAAAAAAAACTGTCCTAAACTAAGCCTAAAAATTTTTGTATGAAAAAGCTGCTTTAAAAACAGCGAAGAAGTTGTACCAATCGAAACCTAGAAGTACCATATCTAACATCTAAGTTTGTTATAAACTATTCTATGATTTCGATTTCAGAACTATAGGAACCAGGCGAATGGGAAGCATCTAGAAGACCGGAACTGTGTACATTCTGAAACAACAAAGAATGGCAGGCAGATAGGTGATGCCACACAGTTGTAAGGCTGATGATTCGTAATTCAATGGGAACCTCCATGCCGAGCATTTGAACTAAGAGAAATGGGCGGCAGTTTCTTTTACTGTTGTGGTAATCTTTCCCTTACCAAACGGATAATTCTGTTTTTGAAGCAGAAATCTTTCGTAATTCATTAACATGAAACAGAAGTCAAATGTCTATATGTCCCTTACAACATATATTTTTTTATTATTTGATTTCTGCTATGGTTTCTTTGAGTAGCCTTCGTGAAATTATTCTGTGCGGATATGGACGCCGTTCGGATACGAATTAGAACATGTCACGTTACCTTTTGCTGTGTACCGCTGTGTAATGGGTGACGTGCCACATTCTGATTCACCTCCAAATGGTCTGATGTACGCACAGAATAATCGAAGTACAGAGCCCATTAAATTTAGCTCATGATGTCAAAAATATCTTTGGTCTATATGATTTTATGTTTAAAATAGCAAAATAAATATTCAAACCGGGGAGCTGTATCATTGGGAAAAGCCCTATCGAAAGCTATTTATACTGCTGAATTTTTAATTAATGTATTTTCTTAGGAATTTGATTTAATTTATATACGTCTAATGATTTTGGAATAAAAAATAATGATATTATTTATACTTTTACATGAAAACAATATTTCCACTATAATCTTGTATAAACGTAAAGCAATTTTTGAATAATTAAAAATAATTATATATATATTCTACTAAATAATAAATAGTTTTAAAATTTTATTAGAATTAAACTATATAGATCAACAGACGTGGAATTTTTTGCTTCAATTTATTTAGCCATTTTTCGGAATAGAATATTAAAATTAATTTTTTTAAAAAATATTTTAGCATATTTATTTACTTAGGATTTCCAAAGCAAGTTTGAGCCACTAATTGCAAACTTTATGGCTCTAATCTTGTAACTCTTAAGAGTTCAAATAAACTAGAGAGATCTTGTAGAGCTCCATAATGCCTTGAAGTACCTTGAACGTTTCCATAGGTTTTGTTTTGGGCTGATTTTTTAATACTTTCTAAAGCATTTTTTATAGTACATAAATTTTTAGCTCAAAAAATTATTTATACTAAAAAATTATTTTAGAAAACAATAATAAAGTTGGCCCAAAAAATCCTTAAATTTCTGCGATCTTCATGTGATGTAGTGTCATTTGTACAAAAATTTGTTTAAAATTCATAGTCTGGAATTATTTATTTTAGATATTAGCTCTTTTAAATATATGGTTGTTAACATTAAGAGTCTATTTGGATTAGTCACAATATTTTGTAAAGATGATTGTGAAGAAAATATATATTTTTTAAATATATTATGAATATTATATATATAGTAGCTCTTTTATAACTGAAATTTAAACAAATAACAAAAAATAAAATAAAATAAAATTATGACTGTATTCTGAAAAATAAAACAGTGAAAGAGCTACACAAATAAACCCTAAAATTGAGCTCCTAAACATGATGAGATCATGAGGGTGACAATCTCTTATTTTTCTATGATAATAAATTAATGTTGAGAAGAGATAATGATGACATTGTAAAATAACTTTCCTTCCCATTTTAAATCCAATCATAAAATATTAACTTCAAAAATGTATCTCACATCCCTCAGAATGTACATATGATATAACTTCTTAAAGCAGCTTTTTAGTACAAAAAGCTGGACAATATTTTATTTAATGTTAAGTGGGTCTCTTTTTTTTCTAACACTATTGTTCATCATCTTAGTAGAACTATTTTTTATCATGCCCCATTGTTGATTTCTATAAATACTCATATTAGTAAGGGGCTATCTCCTTTTCGTTTTCAAAATATGTGATTACATTCTCCTGATTTCTATATGGTGGTTAAGATAAATTGGCGGTCTCCTTTACCTTATTATGATGATAATAATGATATTACTTTATTCTCTTTCAAATGCAAGCGGCTTAAACAAATTTTAAGATGGTGGGACAAAAATGTGTTTGATAATATCTTTGAGAATATTACTAAAGCTAAATATAAGTTATGTTGATGGAGGATAACTTTATCCTAAATAGATCTAACGAGGATAAGACTGTTTTAATCAATGCTAAAAAATTTCTTTTGGATCTTCAATTCTTGGAAGAGGAATATTGACGTCAAAAAGCTATTTCTAAACCTCTAACTGATGGGGATAGTAATGCTAAGTATTTCCATACTCGTGCTAAGAGTAGGAAAGCTAAATCTTACATTCACAATATTAAACAGTATGATTGTACTTATTTGGAGTAAGAGGAGGATGTTGCTAACTCTGCTATCGATTAGTTTAAGAATATTCTTGGTATCTCCAAAATTATGGAACCTCTATATAATCCTTCTTTTATTCCTACTATTATTAAAGATGTTGATAATCTTATGATTAATAAGTGTTCTGATGAAATTGAGATTCATAATGCCCTTATGGATATGAACAAGGAAGCTGTGGCAGGTCCTGATGGCTTCACTGTTTCTTTTTATAAAAAATCCAAAAATATTATTAAAGATGACCTTTGTAGAGTAGTTTTTGGTTTTTTCAATGGTATGGCTATTTCTAAATGTTTTACTAACACATCTACAGTTCTTATTTCTAGATGTCATATCCCTAACTATTGGTCTAACTATATACTAATTAGTCTATGCTACAGTTTTAATAAGATCATTTCAAAATTTCTTGCTTCTCGTATGACTAACATTCTTCCCAAAATTATCTCTCAGCATCAAACTAGTTTTGTTAAAGGGATGAGTATGTGGATAATGTTCTATTAGCTCAAGGACTTATTCAAGATATTAATGTGAAAGTCTTTGGTAGAAACATAGTTATAAATTGAACATCTCCAAAGCTTATAATAATATCAACTAGGATTTTATCAATAAAGTTCCACAGCTTTGTGGCTTTAGTGATGCTTCTATTGTTTTAATTTTTAATATTATTGTGAATGTCTGATATTCCATTATTATTAATGGAAATAATAAAGGTTTCTTTTAAGCTCATTAAGGGGTTAGATAGGGTGATCCCCTCTCTCACCTGCTCTCTTTATTATCACAGTTGAATATTTATATAGAGGTTGTTTGTATATATTATTCTCTCAATATAAAATTCTGTTTTATATTAATAAGGGTGGTATGCATATTTCTCATTTATGTTTTGCTGATGACTTCATTATTTTTTGTAATGACTCTATTAAAAATGTTAAGATTATTTACAATTTTATTTTGAAGTTTAGTCAGGAAAGCGGGTTAAATTTTAACCTAAAAAAGTGCTCATTCATTCTAGGAAAAGGTATGCTTCAGAGAAATATCAAATATATCACCCATTACACTGGATTTTCTATGCAAAATCTCCCCATATTTTACTTGGGAACTCCAATCTATAAAGGCCGCAAGAAAAGTTTTCTTTTTGATAAGATTTTTCAATCTATTAATTAATACTTAAGTGGCCTCTTGGGAATTTAAATTTTTCTCCATGGGTGGCCGAATGGTTTTGATTAAGAGTGTTTTGTCTTACTGTTATACCATTTTTAGACTATTAACCCCCCTTTAGAGGTTTGTATCAAAATGGAGAAATTTTTTAATAATTTTCTTTGGGGTTCTTCCTCTTTCTCTATAATTTTTTTTTGTGTGGAAATTCAGACAAAATGATTCCCTTTTGGCTAACTTTATGAACCCAAAATATTGCAAGTTCAATCATTCGTCGTGTTTAAAAATGGGCAATCCTCGGTTTGGCACAGGTTGTGCAGTATAAAGTGGCTGGGTGAATCTTTCTTGCATTAGGGTATTGGTAATGGCGATTCTTTCTTTTGGCAAGACAACTGGATGGATTCTGCATTCTTAGATTCTTAGTTTCATACAGATTCTATCTCGAATTCGATGTTTTTGAATTTTTATGTCATGGTAACTGGAATCATCAACATTTGCTTGAATGTCCCTAATAATGTGGCTGATAGCATTATGTACATTCCTTTTGACATGTCCACGTACACTAATAAGATAATCTTTAATAAGTATAAAGATGGAAAACTTAGCTCTAAAGAGGTTTGGAACTATTTCAGGGATAGATCTAATAACAAAGTTTTTAACAGAATTTGGAGTCAGAATATTCCAACCTCTTACTCTATTTTTAATTGGTGTCTTATAAAAGGTTTCATTCTAGTGGATGAGAGATTAATATCTAAGGGTATCACCATTGTTTATAAGTGCTAATGCTATTCTTATGTTGAAACTCTTAACCATGTTTTCTTGGATGAGCTTATTGCTGACAAGGTATGAGTCTTTTTGGAGAATGCTTTGGGCCTTAATTTGGATTTAAATATCATTAATTGTTATTCTTTTTTGGCTCACCGATGCTCCAAACGTTCTGTTGGCCACATTGGTATTATTATTCCTATGATAGTTTTCTGGCTGTTATGATTGGAGCAATAGTAAACATCTTGACATTAAAATGAATTGTGACAAAATCATTATTTGCCTTAAGCTCGAAATCCATCAGATGATTAATAATTAGCTAATTTTACCTAAGCATTTTAAAGGGGTTATGTCTTGGACTACTATTTTTTAGATATCCATTGAGAAAAATACTATTAGACATATGTTTATGTTGACCTCTGTGTAAAGCATAAAAAGAAACAAAAAAAAATCAAATCAGATCAAACCTCGTATCCACGAAACCGGCCGGAAATCCCGCAAAAATCCCGCTGTTCAGCGCCGAATCAGTCGCTTCTCCGTATTCCCTGCGGAAATCCCGCTCTCGATCTCTGTCACGCTCCCATCGTTAAATACCGACCCAAATGAAGCCTTTCTTCGCTGCTCCACACTCACCACTCCCGACGTCTCTATCTCCCGTTCCGATACAGAAGCCGAACCTCCCTCTCCGATCGAACTCCACGACTGCTCTCTGTCTCTCGATTTCCTTAGCCGCTCCAGTTTAGTGTTATTTATTGGATTAAACTGACCTTTAACCAATATAAATTAAATATTGATGGTTGTCTTTTTCTAAAGTGGGTGCGGGTTATGGGGGGGATTATTAGGAACTCTACTGGTAATATAATTTTTACCTTCGCTGATAAAGTCTCTAATGTTAATGTGCTTATTGCTGAAGCTACTGCTCTCTTACTCAGTCTTAAATTATATTCTCAATTCAATATCTAGAAAATTTGGATTGAGTTTGATTCTTTAATCCTTGTTAACCTTGTTAAGACTTGTTGCTGCAATAATATTTCATCGTTTTATATTTTTTAGGAATATTATGAATTATTAGAAGAATGTGGAGTTTACTATAACTCATATCCTAGAAGTGGTAATTCATGTGCTGATTTGTTGGATAGAAAAGGTGTATACCTTCAGGCCACTGAGTTGTATTCTGATTTTGCTAGTTTGCATTTCTTAAAAGGCTTGCTGAGAATGGACAAGCTTGACTTTCTTTCTTTTAGGATTAAATGAGGCTCTGTTTCAGTGCTGCAAGGTGTTTTCTAATGCCTTTATCTTTCAGTTTACTGGGTTGGTGTTCTCTTCAGGATCTATTTTCTTCGGTTTCGTTTCTTTGGCTCCTGTTACACTGGAGTGTTGTGCTCTGCTCATTTTGGTCTGAGGTTATTTCCTTCTGTTTATTCTTTGTGGTTGTGACTGTTATTGTCCAATTCCTCTCGTTTGTTGCTTGTTTTTTGTCTCTTCTGTCCTCTGCAGGGTGTGCTTTCTTATGTTCTTCTTGTTGGATCCTTTGGCTGCTATTTTTTTTTTTGCGGTTGTGACTATTATTGGCCAATTCTTCTCATTTGTTGCTTGTTTTTTGTCACTTTTGTCTTTACAGGGTGTGCTTTCTTATGTTCTTGTTGGATCTGTCGTCTGTTGGTTGGTTTGCTTCGTCTTCAATTATGTCTGTTAGACTACTTGGATACTCGTCGTATACTACTTTTGAGGGTTTGTCTTCTACTGTGTTGACTGATTATCTTAGCTTGGGACTGCTTTTGGGTTTGAAACCTTGCCGGCCTTCCTTTTATTAGTTTCTCTTCTTCTTTTCATTTTCTTTGACTATTAATTTTGTAACTAGATAGAGATCTTTGGCTCTTAGATATTTTTTGGTTTTTTGACTGTAGCTATTTGAGCTTTAGTGAACTATCGATCCCTTTAAAGACTTGTAATCCTTGTTTGAATATTAACATGTAGACCCTCTATGGGTTTCATCAAATTTGATTTGTTCTAATTTTCTTATAACAAATAAATGTTAGAACCTATTATGAATTAAGAAGTAACGTTCTAACTTGTTCTTTTAAATAAAAAATTGATACACAATTCATTTTGGCTTGTTGTCTGAGAACTTTGACTATCAATTAAGAGATTTTAGTTTCAAAATTTGCATATATAATGTATGCATGAATTTGTATTAATTGAACTTATAATTTTACTTTAATGATTCTTGATTTTTATTTATTAAATTGTATAATTAATTAATTATTTGTTGTGAATTAAATTATTATTAATATGTCATAAATCTAATATTAATTCTAAGTAATTTTTGAGCTGAATTCTATTTTGTTTTTACATGTTAAAAAAGTCATCATAAGTTTTACCATTTATTTGTTATAAAATACATGAGCGTTTTCTTCAATGGACATATAACACAATAAATTATTGCTCATTGCTGGTTTACTTTAAAAAAAAATTTTGGGGACATTTAGGTCATTAAGGTAAATTTATACACATATCACATACACAAGGCTCCATCCAAGGATAAATTATTCTGTGCGGACATCGGACGCCGTCCAGATGCCAATCAGAACGGACCGTGTTACATTTTTACTCGGTATCGGTACTGGTTATCGCTGGATACTGAGTGACATGCCACATTTTGGTTGGCCTTCGGACCGTCCGGTGTCCACACAGAATAATTTCTCCAATCCAATACCTCTTGATTAGTAGCCAAAGCTCTCAAACTCTGTGATTCATTTTAACCTACTGAATGCGGACAAGTTGTTTTTATGCTAAAAGCTTACTATCTTAATTAGTTTGGGTGAATTGTCTCTAAATTATCTCAATAGTACAAATTTTTTATTGTTCAAAATTTTTTTGTACTAAATATTTGTCATAAAAAACAGTAAGAAAGCCGATCCAAACGAAACCTTAATTAGTTAAATTTTAGACCGAGTATGAAGTTTGATAGGAGAGCTCATTATAACTTTGGCAAGCTCGTCATGATTTTGACGATTTAGGCTTCGTTTGGGACGGGTTTTTTACTGCTTTCTAAAATGGTGTTTTAGTACAAAATTTTTTATTTTTGTACTAAAACTCCGTTTTAGAAACTAATAAAAAAGCCGTCCCAAACGAAGCCTTAATTATAACTTTAGCAGGTTCACTACAATTCTGGTGATTCTAAATAGTTTATTGTGATATTGACGAATTCTTGGCGATTCTAATTAGTTCATTACTTTATGAGTTCAGTAGTTTATTCGTCTAATTCTCCCATAAATTGCGACATTATGAGCCATTACGATGTGTTAATTTTTTTACACTCATGCTGATGTGGAATTAGTCTGCACAATTTTGATTGAAATGACGCTCATGATTTGACATCTTAAGAAAAATAAATAAAATACATAAATATAGTTCGTGGTAGAGCATACTTTTTTTTAATGGAGGCATAAATTGAGTTTTTTAAATAAAAATAAATTTCTAAATCTAATCCCTAAAATTTTAAATAGTGGATTATTAAAAAAAAATGTTTATAAAATAAATTAAAATTGTTATGTGAAGAGCATAGGAAGGGAAAAAAGTATGATGGTTGATATTGAAATAATCCGCTATTTAAATAAGATTATAAACTTCAGAAGAGTAACTTGATCTATAGTTATAGTATAGATTTATGAGGAAATAGTGAAGATTGATTATAATGGAGCAAAAATGGATGGATGATGATAGTTTCTTGACGTTAATTAGGTAATAATGATTGTGCAATGACAATATGGTGATTTTAATCGAGTGATATCGACTAGAAAAAAATGATTAGACAAAGGTGGTTGGGCAATGATAGCCAAGCAACGGTAGTTGAGTGATAGCTATCAAGTAATCGAGATCGGGTGTAGATCATTTTTTTAGCATATGTGTCTTAAAAGCCTCAGAGTCAACTGATCTTAGGCTCATTGGATTCTGATCTCTTTGAGACACTCATTTCATCCACAAGCACAAAATATTTGAACTTTATACAATCCTCCAACGAATGTTACGAAGTGTTTAACCATGTTTTAAGTGCTTAATTAGTTCAAACTAATTGGAGTTAGAACCGATCATTTTACTATCGTTGAGTTCTTCTCGTTGAAACATTCGTTTTGACTATAAATTTATTAAAATAAAAGATTAAATCATCTTGAAATATTAATTCTAAAAAGTTTCAATATAAATATTTTTGCATGAAGATTTACATTTAATCAGATGAATTTTACAATACATATATTAAAAAAAAAAATCTATGATGCTTGAGTACTATTTAAATATGTTATTTTGACGCATATTCGAATATGTCTTTGAGCCTATGCGTAAACTACAAATTGTGCACAGTTCGAAAAGAATTCATAGCAAATGAATAAATAATAATAATAACAAAGTTCCAAAGAGAGAACTATTTAAAGATGCATAAGTACTATTTAACGATGACATTTTCAGGCATATTCGAATATGTCTTAGATATCCTGACACAAAGGACAAATCATGCACATAATTTAAACTTCAGCAAATCATTGATAAGTTCATGACGTTCCTACACTCTAATTTTTTAATATTTAGTGCAAACATAATTTATTCAAGGAAAACTCATGCAAATTTAATTTAGGCTTCATTTGATACCGCTTTTTACTATTTTCTTGAAAAAAAAAAAAAGAAAATTAGTACAATTTCTTTTTTTAATCTAGAATTTTTTGAAAGCTGTCTTAAATGAAGCCTCAGGGTTTGAGTTGAGTTACCTAATTATATAGTCATATAGGTCTAATTATAACTAGGTATAATTGGACGTGCCTGAGGATGAGTTCAATTTGATGTTTAATTAAAATGTTGATTGTATAGTCAAAAAAGCATTTGCAATTGGGGGTGGCAAATATCGTATGATAAAACATAAAAGGAAGTAATCTGCTTGGTTTTGTTCGTCTTTGTTGTTATTGGCCTTCTCTTGGATTTTGGTTGGTGTGCTTATTCGGTGGTTCCTATGCATTTGTTTGGTTTTCTTGTTGGGTGTTGTTCTTTCGATGGGGCACAGCTGTGATGGTTGTCGATTGTTCTGTTTGGGTCTAGGTTTGGCTGGGGTGTTAAGTTTGGGGACGGTAGTTGGGGGTCTCTCTCTGTGGTTGCTCGGTTAGTTTAATTTCTGTTGGTTGGCTTGTTGCTTATTGTTTCTTTTGTTTCCTTCCATGCAGGTTGTTGCAGCCTGGAGCTCGTGTGATCTTGTTCTCTGGCGCTTCTGGTTGGTTGGCCCTTGTCGGCTATGAGTTGTTTCTTTGACTTTGTTCGGCTTGGTCTCTCTTTTTGCAGCCTTTTTGATGTTCCTGTTGGCTGGTCTATTGCTGTTCGTATGGGGTGTCTTGCTTGGATTGCTGCTTGGTTCGGCTCATCGTTTGCTTTACAGTTGTCTGGAATATGGAGGGGCTCTTCATTGTTCGATCTTCTTTTCTTTTGCTTGACTATTATATATATTGAATCAAAGCCTCGTAGTTTTTATTTCAAATGTTATTTTTTAGAGGGCAATTGATTCTGTAAGGACTTTATATATATATATATATATATATACTCTTACTTATTAGGCACCAAAGAGAACAATGGATGAATTTTGGAAGTTAAAGATATCATATTAATGCTTTATTTGGATATTTTGTAACTACTTTCTACAACTATTTTTTAGTATAAAAATTTCTTGAAAACATTAAAAAGTTGTGGCAAAATAAGTATTCCAAACGAAGCCTAAATTTCACACGCATCATCAGCATTACATAAATTTTACAAGATTAAGAGAAATCGCCACTGTTTGCAACATGTTATGACAGTGGTAAAAAAGTTTTATACACTCTTAATTGAAATGAACTTAAATATTATATTAACATACATTTCTTATGAAATCATTAGGTTTTACTTTTGGGATCTCGAGTATCCTCTCAATAAGGATCGTCTTCTTGGCTTTAGGGTTTTTTTTTTTTAAATCATCAAACATCTAAGCACTTCTTAGAGGTCCATTATGAAAACAATCCTTAGTCATCCTATCATTTGAACGAAGAAATAATGCAACAATAACACATAAACTAATCAATAGAAAATTGACATAGATCAAATAAAATTTATTATATTACATTTCAAAAGTAACATTATATAGTTATTCTAATCATTACATCTAGTTAATGTTAAAAAGTTATTAATGCATTTCTTTGATAGCGATTTTTTTTTCATCTCTTTACCTCTACTTCTTTATGATTACTCAAACTATGCAAAGAGAATTTTTAGGACTCTACATCAGACTTATTGTTGGTTTTTCAATGACAATCCCTATACAAATATCATATAAGGCATTATCAAACTATACATCCTCATCACCATTCCTTCTAAATTAATCTATGGAAAGAGAGCTAGAATATTTGCATCTATCAATGCCATGCTATGGGGGTTATTCGAGCGGAATGATATTATAAATTTCTCATTCCATCGATTCTACTCTTAGATTTGTAAAAGAAGTTGGGTTTTTGAGGATCATGTGATCACAATTTGTCATCTATGTGCTCCAACTTACATTTGTGCTTATTAATGATGCCTTTTAAACCGTATAGATGATCACCCATCGAATTGTGCAAGATGTTTGAAGAATATTTGCTTAATACCTATGGGTTATTTCTTTGTGTTTTTTTATGTAATTGTTTATATGTTTTAGGACTTCAAGCACAATAATCTTCATTTATTGACAATTTAGGTGCATTGACGATTAAAATTCAATATTATGGAGCATATTTTTGGCATGCAAAAGGGAAATGAATGGAATCTATGGTTAATCATTCATCTAGAAGAAGATCTGGACCAACAATCATAAAGTGGGCATCACATTACTCACTATGATGCTACGATATAATTATTTAGGCATTTACAACCTAAAATACAACATATTGGGCACCATAAAGCAGTTTTGGCTTCCATAATGCATAAATGGGATGCAATTATATATTCTAAACTTTTTATTTGATAGGTTGATTGAAGACGATCCAAAATATCAATTTATAATGTTTTTAGTGATTTATAAAACTTTCAAGTACAATAGAGTTTTCAATAATTTAATTCACCTTTTCTCTCCCCATTTTTATTTTGGGATAGAGCAAATAGTTGATTTAATTCCTTACCCAATGATTCTATTATGAATTGGGATGAACAACATCAAAATTTTCTCCCAAAATACTTCCCTCCAAGGAATACAAGAATGATGATCATAATCTCTAACTTTTCTCAAATGGATGGCGAAACTCACTATATGATGATTGAGAGAGATACTATAATACACTTGAATTGATAGATTATTTTCTTGGCGAGAAAGAAAGTTAGAAAAGAGTTTAGATTGAAAATATATTATTGCATAAAAATAAGTTAAGTGGGGAAACTCCCATGTCTTCTTAGTGGTATCTTGAAGCATGGTGGTATAAACGATGGATGATTCAAGATTGTTAAGGAGCAAAGTAAGAATAATATAATCAAAAGCTTTTTAGTTTGAAGCCTTAAAGGAGGAACATTAAGGGGATGGAATTTGCAATTTCATTTGAGGAGAAAATTAAAGGCTGTCGACCATAAGGGATAGCTTATATCATTAACTTCGATTGTGGTATTAATGATAGAGGGCCTTTCTTTATAAAGAGAATGATAGAATATTTGAAAGTAAGGTGATATGTACAAAGGGTTAAAAGACACAAAAATCATGCTAAAAGATTCAAGTATGAAGTAGCGCTAGTGAGCAGGTACATCAGAAAGCAGGATGTGTGGCTAGCTAGAACATGTAAGGAGAGCTATGAAATCTACTAGGATTTTTTGTTGGCATGCAAGGATACCAAGATATGCTTGCAACATGCATGAAAGCATACAAATCATGAGCAAGGTTGTCTGGATTCTTAATAGGTGTAGGAACCCATAGTGGCTAGTTGAGTCTATGTGCATAGATGTGAGGTCACATATGAAAAGACACAAACAATAGTAGACTATGATGAGGTATGCAAGTAGATATATACAACTATTGAGATTAAAGTGTAGATTGAGAAGTATATCCTCAAGAGATATGTTGCATGTCAATGTTGTAGATGTTATAAGGATGAGGAGGGGGTCGATGATAACTATGCATAGGGTTAGCATCCATAGACATTCTTCCATACTTTGAGTTGGTTTGTTTTGGAGAGGGCCAGCAAGTTGTAGAGGGCGAGTCGACGTAGTGGGAGATTATACTCAGAGAGGGTAAGCACACCTAAAGCTATGATATCATGTTAAGAGAGAAATTTTGATGTCTTTATTCATTGAAAAATGATGCTTATTAATAGGCATACATAAAGGATACATAGGAATGAAAGAAAGCATATAATTAATAACTATAATTAAGGAAGAATTAATATCAATTTTGTTATAAAAATATATATTTTTATATATTGATTTCTTAATATGCCAATGGAAGCCTTGTAGTACATTTTGAAGGCACTTTAACAGGTTATTTATATATCTAAAACTATCCTGAAGCTCTAATGAAGTTGATGCTCTCTTGTCACAGGTAAGATAATGATATCAAATTTCTTTAAAATTTATGAGAAAAATGACAACATGCCCGAGGGCAGATACAATATTCCATCATAAAATAGCAACTTTATAATAAGAACTTTCTAGACACTCACAAACTTCTTCAGCAAACAACAATATAATGATATTTAATGAAACTCATTACATTCCGCAGTTCAATAAAACTGTATCACTTTCTTTCTATTCGGTTTTATTTGATCTATCTTGTTCATAATAATTATTATCTCCATCTTCTGTTCATCGGTTAACAAGCATTACCAGTGAAAAGATTTATTCAGTCTTTAGTTTTCTTTTAGTATTCTTAATTAGCGTGTGTGGAAGCCAAGAAGGTAACACAGAACTATGGTGAGTAGCATCCAACCTAATATACAGTTAATCAACCTATGTCCTTGACAAAATCTTTGTGTTTCAGTTGCTGCTGCAACATTATTGTCTGATTTGATGGAGTCCTCAATGGTCTCAGTATCCCCAAATCCAATTAAATTCTTAGCCGTTGAGCCACAAATTTCACAGATCCTGAAAAAAAAAGGCAGGATTATAAGTCAAAATATGTTCATAGGAAGATAGAGAATTCACTACAAAGATACAAAGAAAGGTTTTTTTTTTTTTTTTTTTTTTTTCTTCCTTCATTTTTATTTTCATATGGATATAATCAAAATTCAGTAGAATTTTTCTATTATAATTGAATAGCTTTCCATGTAAGCACCAAAGAATTGAAAAGAAAAATAAGTGCCATATTTTCTTATAATATATATTGAATACTATTTTGAGAGATTTGTAAAGCGGCAAAGCTGAGTTCTAGAAGATTGTCTAAAAATTAGATATGGTAAGATTTCTCCTTAAAAAAATGTCTAAAACTAGTATGCAATATTGTTTAAAGCCTCAAAATGATTTCATTAGTATTTAAGGCTTCGTTTTTGAAACTGTTTTCTTACTGATTCTTAAAACAATTTTTTATATAAAAATTAAAAATTATGCAATAAAAAGCTGCTTTAAGAAGCACTAAGAAAACAGTCCCAAATGAAGCTTTAGGTTTCGTTAGGGACGGCTTCCTGTTTCTTAAAGCAGCTTTTTAGTATAAAAAAATTAATTTTTAAACTAGACAGCTATTTTAAAAATCAATAAAAAAACCGTCCCAAACGAAGCCTAAATTTCCAAAAACATCAAGCCTAAGTAGATATGAATCAGAAGATTCGCTAAAAACAGTAATCAGCCTGAATATTTTAGGGTTTTAAGTATTTTTACTCTAACAGCTACATCAAACTTCATCTATGGGTATTTTAGTAATGGTTCTAACTAAAGTAGCATGCTAGCTTTAACTATTTCTTTTGTTCTTAAGCCATCAATTAAACCATGCTTCCCATTTACTTTCTTCAAGATAAGCTTTGTAACATCAAACACAAAAGCTATAAAAAATAAAAAACTATATAGCGAATCCGTAGACATGTTAAAAAAAGATTAAGACGAAGCTTCTAAAGCCTTTTCTTGCTCTAAATTTCGAGGTGAACGAATTGCAAAAATAACAAAACGATGCAGTTAAGAAATATTTCCTCACTTGTTTCCTCTGATGTTAAACCATTTCTCTGCACATTTCTGGTGAGCAAAAGCCAAATCACCGTTGCAGGAACAGCCCAACACAATTGGGATGCCCAATTCCTGGCTGCAAGTATCTAAATTGATAGAACAAATCCTGCAATCCTTCTCAGACTTGTCCATAATCAAATTAACATCCACTGAACCACACTCCAAATCCAACTCAGCTGAAGAATCTGAGTTGCAGAGGCTTCTACAAGGCATCTGAATTCCAACTTTCTCAACATTGGATGTCGTTGAAAGCTGGCAATAATCATAAGGCAATTTCGTTTCATAATTTGAATTGCAATTCTCTTTCTCAGCTTCATTCAAGCAAATAACAACAAAATTCTCGAATTGAGGATGTCTCTCTTCCAAACATGCCATTTGTGCCTGAACCAAGAAGGAGAAGATGTTGATAGATAAGGCAAGGAAAAATAGCTTAGGAGAGAAAGATAGATTAAAATCAAATGAACAGTGAGTCCACAAGGGGAGCCTGGTAAGCCAAACCTCAAGCCAGCAAATTATAAATCACAAAAAACACCAGAAAAAAAGCTCCAAAGGATCAAACTCAATGGTAAAGTCTTAGAAGAGACCAAGAAATCTCAGAAAGTCATCAAATCCATGTAAGTATTGACAAAATCCATCAAGTTTGAATCTTTTTTATCTCTGTAAAAATAAGAAATTCGAAGAAGAGATGATGATCAAACGAACCCAGAGAGGAGTCGGAAATCACTTTTCTGTGATCACAAACACTTTCGCAATTCACGAAATACGATTGGTACTTCCTTGCAGAGATTATGAAGGAAAGAGAAGAAATCAATAGTGCTCGACGTCGAGCAAAGAGGGAGATGAAGCGGTGGAAAGACGGAAGTTTTTTTTTTTTTTATAATATTCAATGAACAAAAAATTAGACTCGGTGGGATTTATTTTGAATATTACACAATAGTTAATAATTCTGCTGAACTAAACTCTCACAAAGTTGTTAAATATTTTTTCTCTCTCTCTCTCTATATACCGCACTTTATTTAATTTTTGAAGAAATATACTAAAAAAATTTACTTAGGGCTAAAATTCATCCCATAGAATTCAGAGATATGTTCAACTTTATATAAGTAATTATTGAGAAAAATAAAAAAGGGCTTAAATTGAATAAAAAGCTAAAATATATATTTTTATATATTAATTAAGTTAAATTAATCCTTGTAGTATGATTTTGAAGATCGAGAACCAGTCATATAACCAGCTCAGCTAATCTTAAAAATTGAGTCCTACATCAAAATGGTAGGAACAGATTAAAACCACCAATTTGATTAAATAAACTAATTTAAAAAATTTGTATAAAATATTAAATTATATAATTAATTTAAATATAACATATTTAAGTTTTATAATTAGCATAAAATTTTAATAACGATCATTTACAAACCAATCACAACAAAACATGCCCACATAGCTCACCACTTCATCACAAGTTTCTATGAATTAAATATATCTTTTAATCATAAATTATAATATTATTATCATATTATTTATTTTTTATTTAAATAAGTTTAATTTTTATTACATCATTTTACTCAATTTTGATCGATCTATTGAACCTGTAAACTTCTCTTTTTTTTTTATTATTATTTGATGTCCAGTTTAATTTTGACAATCCTAGCTTGAAGAATGACAATTATTCAAAAAATAAATTTAATGAAGAGATATTCGAGTATATCCTATATTTCCTCTAATATAGGACAGACCATTTATAGTTAAAAACTTTGGCAAATCGTTAGATGCGTTAAAAGTGGTTTTAGAAGTACATCACAACGTGTTATCGACATCCAACAAATTTTCTATATGATGACATTCCACCTAATATTGTAAATTAATTATGTTGACCGTTTAAAAGCCCTAAGTATTTGTTTAGGGCTAATTTATGACACAATATTTATCATTCAAGTTATTCAATATAATATTTATTATAATCAATTTATTTGATTTTGAGTTAATATTAAATTTGCAAGTGTAATTTGAACTCATAATATCAACATCAACCTTAAGTATGTTTTTTTATTGAATTTCTTAATGTAAGTCGTATATGCTTTGTGCAAATGAGGATAGAAATGCACTAGATTTATATGAAATAGGCATATCAATGAGATCAATTAGTTCTCTTGGTTCATATCTAATAACAACATGGAAATGAACCATACTTAATATAATTACTACAGGCAAACTAAATGATAGGGAGAACGTACAAGATTTTATGATATATTAGCATGATCAGTCACTAAGCACTACTAAAACGTCAATGTTTTCGTAGCAGTTTCTAGCAACGGTTTTTTTAAAAACCGCCTTAAATTTATTGTATAGTAGCCACAAGATTTTTAAAAATTCTGGACATTTGTGGCGGTTATAACCGCCACAAATATCCAGACTTGTGGCAGTTAAAACCGCCACAACACTAATTATAAGTTCATATGGATAGAATTTGTGGCTGTTATAATCGCTGCAAATCTGAATATTTATGGCGGTTATAACCACTGTTAAATTCAGCACTTCATCAAATCTACCCCGCCGATCCTTAAACCGCTGCGGAATGTCGTTGCAGTGCATTGCAATTACAGCGGGGGTGCAGCGGTTTTCTGCAAAGAAAGTTGTGATGGTTATAACCGCCGGGATAGGACAAAAATTGTGCTGCAATAGACTTATTTTTTGGTAGTGGCGCACCTAAATATGTCTCTTAAGATTTTATTGACAATTTGGGTTTGTTCGTTAATCTAAGAATGATAGCATGTAGAAAATGAAAGATTAGTGATAAGTTTCTTCCATAGGATTTTCTTAAGTAGCTCATAAATCTCACATAATGAGCATTGATAATTTTCTTGGAAAGGCCATGTAAACTTCATATATGTTGAAAGAAGATATATGTCATATGTGATGCATTTAATGTTTTATAGTATGGAATGAAGTGTGTCATTTAAAAAAAAAATTGATAAAAAACTACTAAGAGTCAAAGGGTAGTATGGGGAAATCCTTGAATAAAGTTTGTACTATGATCTTTTCATAGTTTGTGGAAGATTAGAAGTGTGTACAAATCAAAGTTATGCTTTCCATTATTTGCTATCTAGCAAGTAAGACATCGAGCAATATTATGGTTTGCATCTCTCTTTAGGCTCAATAAGTAGAACCTTTTTTCTATCATAGTTATTATCTTGTCATTATCGAAGTGACTAAACACAACTCTTGAAGGTATTTTTTTCAATTAGAATATTTCACAATGAATAGTGAGGAATGTAGAGATACATATCTTAAAAGAGAGAGCCATATCGTATTGATACTTAGGGGTGTCAATATTTGACACGACACGAAAACCCGACCCGGAACCGACCCGAAAAATCCAGGTTGAACCCGACCCGTTTGAAAAACGGGTCGGGTTCGGGTTCACAGATCGGGTTCGGATTTTCGACCCGTTTCTCTACCCGGGTCGGGTTAGGGTCGACCCGTTTTCCACCCGGGTCAGTTCGGGTTCGACCCGAACCCGACCCTTGACCCGAAATTTATGATACTCATATTAATAATGGGTGTATTAAAATTTTAGAACTCTAAAATTTGATGAAGGTCTTTATAATTAGAATAATTGTATTAACCCTTACTAAATCAAATGACCTTTACACTTATTGTTCTTTAATAATACGCATATCCTACTAAAGACATTGGTAATTTTATTCTTAACATCGAACTCATGCTTGAGAACAAATGTATTATCTTGAAATAAAGTAATTAAATCCATTTTACATGATGAGAGCTAAGTTTTTTCCCTTTTTTTTTTTAGTATTTAGATATTTTTGAGCTTTATAATCATAGTAGAGTACAAAATTTCATGAAAGGAGATAATATCATCAATAACCTCAGAGTTTGGGCGACGACAAAATACTCATGATTATATGCGGAATAATGCTAACACACATCATTTAGCTAAATTTAAATTATGTGAGATAATTTAATAAAATTTAATTGAGAGTTTTTTTTTTTAACTTAAATTATTTGAGATTGATTGAATTGGATGAATTACACCCTATATTAACTTACTTGAATTAGATGAAACTTTTATTTTGGTTGATAATTTGTAATTAATATCATCAAAAGTTCAGAGCTATGATGATGACTAAGGCTTCATTTGAGGTGGCTTTCTTACTGCTTTCTAAAGCGGCTTTCTAATTTTTGTACTAAAATGATGTTTTAAGAAGCAATAAAAAAGCTGTCTCAAATGAATTCTAAGAAATTAACAGCTCAAAAGCTTCACTTATATTGTATGAACGTTAATAAAGATTTACAGATACATGAAAAAAAAAAATAGTTATCTCATATTTAGAGTTAATAATAGACGTGTAAGAATTAATTGAAAAATTAATGTGATGATATGATAAATTTAACTAAGATATACTTTTTTTTTATCGGATGATTTTTGTCGATTTCTTAGTAACAATTAGAATAAAAGGATTTTTTGTGGGAATTTTGAAGGAATGAATGCAAATTCATATACACACATCACATCTATAAGCTTTGAATTCAAGACCTCTTAGTTGGTACCCTAAGCTCCTAACCAACAGATCAAGATTGGCTGCTAGGATATGTCATTTAGGCTTCATTAGGTATAATTTTCTTATTATTTTTTAAAACAACTTTTAAGTATTGTTGCGGACTAGAATATATGTGGCGATAAAGTTTTAATTCTACGTCTTAGCGTTGCACGGATATCCAGCTCACACACAGAGAACATAAAATTTTTTACATGAAAAATCCTGAAAAGGAAAAAATCACGGGGTCTAGCTCAGTTGAAAAGATTCCACTAGAATTTGAGTTGAGTATAGTGGGCTGACGCGTCCTTGAGGGCGATCAGATTACAAATGTCAACCGTATGGTTGAAGTCTAATGTCAAATCTGGCGTCACTTGGAAGTTCGGGTGTTAGTTAGTAATCTAGCAGTGACTTGGTGGTCTAGCAGAATTTCGGGCCTCAAGTGGTGTTCGACAAAACTTTGGGCCTCAAGGAGTGGTCCGGTGGAGCTCAGGGCCTCATGTGGAGGTCCGGTGGAGGTGAGGGCCTCAAGTGATGGTATGGCGAAGGTGAGAGACTGAAGGGGTGATCCGGCATAGGTGAGGGCCTCAAGCGGTGGTCCGGCGAAGGTCAGGGCCTCAAGCGATGGTTTGACGAAGGTGAGGGTCTCAATCGGTGGTCCGGCAGAGGTAAGGGCCTCAAGTGGTGGTCTGGTGGAGGTCATGAGGGCCTCAATTTGTGGTCCAACGAAGGTGAGGGTCACAAGTGGTGGTTCGACGAAGGAGAGGACCTCTAGTGGTGGTCTGGCAGAGGTGAGGGCCTCAAGTGGTGGGCCAGCGAATGTGATTGCATCAAGTGGTGATCCGACGATGGTGAGAGCCTCAAGTGGATACTCGATGAAGGTGAGAGCCTCAAGTGGTGGTTCAACGAAGGTGAGGGCTTCAAGTGGTGGTCCAGCAGAGGTGAGGGCCTCAAGTGGTGGGCCGGCGAAGGTGAGGGCCTCAAGTGATGGTCCGACGATGGTGAGGGCCTCAAGTGGTTACCCGACCAAGGTGAGAGCCTCAAGTGGTGGTCTAATGAAGGTGAGGGCCTGAAGTGGTGATCCACCAGAGGTGAGGGGCTCAAGTAGTGGTCCGGCGAAGCAACGACGTCAGGTGGTGCTCCGACGACGGAACTCAGGCGGTGGTCGAGGAGCAGCAATGAGGCAAGAGCTATTTCCGATCTCTCTCTTTGAATTCTTTGGCTTGAGTTTCCTTTTCAAGAGAAAGGAGTGGTCTATTTCTATATTTTTTGAGTGGCATGACCCGTAAATAGGTAAGAGATCAAGGGCAAATGGGAGTGGTTGGATGGACGGCCGATGTTAAATCCCTTGATCAAGGACCGTTTGATGGACATTTGAATTTCTTAGTGATGTCATAATTCAATGATCTTGGGCTCGTTGGATTTGTCTCGTCGACCCGCTCGATTCGACTATAAGCATGTTATGTTTGAAAACCGTTTGTTAATTCAAATTTTGGTTTGAACCTTCCAACAGTGCTTCTAACCTTTGATTTTGACCTATTTGGGCTCGGATTGGGTTGGATTTAGTATTGTTGGGTTTGTATTCTCGAGACGTTCAGTTTGACTATAAGTTCGTTGAAATCTGAGTTCGGATGGTCCCAATTTTAATTTCGAAAGTTTCCAACTTGATTTTGCATTGAGATTTGTGCCCGATCAAGATAATTTTTTGATGGCGTATCAAGTACAAATTTTGTTTAATCTAAAAAATTTGTACTAAAAAATTGTTTTAAAAAACTGTAAAAAAACTATCTCAATTTAAACTTTAATGCAAAATAATTCTTCATAGATTTTGCCCAACAAAAGACAACAGAAAAAAACTATTTTTCAACTTGACGCTGATTTCTGACTATTTGAACACACAGATGACGGCAAAATCAGTTAAGTTAAAAATAAAAATAGTATTAAATTAATCTATTAATTAATATCATAAACACTGTTTCGATGGGCTTAAACCACTGACGGCGAACCTAAATCATAATAAATTTATAATAAAAAAATTAAAATAAATTGAAATCACGGACCGCATGCACAGATGATTAATACAATTATTAAAATTAAAATAAATCGTACCACGCTCGCGAGTCGTATGGATTAAGTTCAACTCGACTTATAATTGAGTATTCAACTCAAAATAAATTTTACTGATTCATTGAAAGAAGTTTTATCAAAATATTTAAAAAGGTTTTGTATATTGTATCAGATTTTATTATCTATATCCGTGAAATCACATGTTAATCTGTGTGGAAACTGATTATATCAATCAATCAATTGTGTTGTACTATTATCTTCGACATAAATTTCATTGATTGAGCTCGCTGGTTTGAGGGCGTTGTCCCATGAAAACTTTTTTCGTATGAATATTATAGTATTGTATACTAGAACACTGTAGTGCTCCATATTTGATTTGGAGGCAAAGAGCAAAATGCTATAACACTTCAAACCGCAGAGTGGACTCAGAGATACAGAGTAGAGCACCGCGACCCTACGAGTTGTGCTGATCAACAGTTTCTTTTTTCCTCTTTTTCTTGTTTTACTTGAAGGGGTGCATCATTTGGTGTATTAAAATGCGTCTCATTGTCCGTGTTTTGAGTGTTGAATGAGAGAAAAGTGAACAGGGGCAAGAAGAGAGCGTGATAAGAGTGATTGGTACAATTTCACCAAATTTTCATAGTGAATTTCTTGATGTTATGCGGTCATGTTGTACTTTTTCTGAGTTGCAGATTTTTCCGCGTTAAATTTTGACCATCATTTTTGTTGTTTCCTTTTCTTGTTAGTTTCGTTCCATGATTTTCATCCTAAAAATCAACTCTTCCAACCAAATTCGACTTAATAATTTATTTCTATTTGACAAATATTGTTTATGCTAAAAATAAATATAATGGGTCTATAAAGATGAGTTGGAGTCATTATGGGACTTAGGCTTAGTAATTGTTTTAAAAAGGTGATTAAAATTCATTTTAGTCTATAAATACTCAGATAATGGACTGATAAAAAAAGTCGAAAACTTCAAATAGGATTAAAGGCACACCTTCAGACTCTGAGTCCTTTCCAATATACTCAAGTTTTATCATACTACATCGAATTTGCCTACATAGGATAATAGTTAAGCCTTTTTAAGAGATGAAATCAGAACATCCAAAGAGAGAATTGAAAGTTGTAAGATTTAGAATCACTCAAGGAGTGTATTGAACTATATATTTATACTTCAAAAAAGGAAAAAAAAAATAATTATAATATATTTAATTTTATTTTATCTGCAAAATTTTTGGTAGTTAATTGGCTGTGAAAATTATATAATAAATATCTAGAAAGCATGATATATAGAATTATTAAATCTTATTGAAGGAAAAAATTTTGTATGTATGTAAAAAATTCCAAACCCTAAATCCATATGCTAAATGTGAGGTTAAATTTGTAATCAATATGCATGTGGATGAACCCCTAAGTTAAATTTGTATATAAATAATGTAAATTAATATTTATCCTCCTAATTTAAAATTAAATTTTGAATAACCTATTTTTATCCAATAGGTTAATAGAGATTAAGGTTTCGTTTGGGATGGCTTTCTTATAGCTTCTTAAAATTTCATTTAGGATAACTTTCTTAATTATTATTTTACTTTTTAGACCGCAATCACAATTTTTATTTAATCATTGATTTTTCGTTGCTTTAAGAAAATTATGCTAAAAAACTACTTTTTACAATAATTTAAAAAATTTATTTTTTCTATAACAGCTTTATAAAACAGTAAGAAAATCATCTCAAATACAACAACAACAACATGAAGCCTTTATGGCTTTATCCCACTACGTTGGGTCGGCTACATGAATCTTTTTTTCCATTGTGTTCTATTAAAAGTCAAATTCTCGTTTAAATCTAATAAAGAAAGGTCATTCCTAATATTTTCTAACCAAGTTTTTTTAGGTCTACCCCTACCTTTCTTAACATAAGTCAAATCTAATACCTCTACTCTCCTAACCGGGTCATCGGAAGGCCACCGTTTTATGTGACAGGTCCCAAGTCCTGGATGAGAAAAGTGGAGGGTTGCGTTAGGTTGTCGATAGCCAGCGTAAAATTTGTCGAACAATAATGACATGAATCCTTTAAGAAAGTCATCTCAAATGAAAAGTAAATAATGTTAGCCATATTTATTCTTGCATTCATCATCCCAATAGTTGAAAATCACTTATGTCCAACGAAGGGGTCAGCAAAACAAACAACTCGATCAGCTTTCTTCAACTAATTTCTTCTGTGCATTTTTTTCAAGCTTATCATCTCCAAATTAAGTTGTTTTATTACTAAAAAATTTGGATTATCACTAAATGCCTGACTCTGCGTCGCTTTTAAGAAAATAATTTGCCGCATCTCTATCAAATGAAATTTTCCCACAGGACAAGAAAGCTTGCATGTTTAGAATTTTGATTTAAAAGCTTGTCATTACAGCATATTTTTTGCTTTTACATGCTTTTTTAGAGATTTTTTTTTGCTTTTCATGTTTTTTTTTTTTGAAGTCCTCTTATTCAATAGCCATCAATTAGTAGGTGAAACGTCACTTTTCTTTTAATTAAATTCATCATTTACAGGCTGATGAGAAGGATATCTTCTTCCCAAACACACATAAAAACACTTCTTTAGCTGTTAGATATAAGATAAACTATGAAAAATATATATCTCGAATGTTGCATTTTGTGTAGGAAGTTGCTATGCTTGAGAAAAAAACAGTTTTTTTTTTTAACATTTAGGTCAATAAAGACAAAGTCATTCACACATCATATACGGTTATACGCGAGACTCAAACCCAAGTTGAAAGAAAATATTTCTATTTTTTATTCAAAAGTGTTACAAATGAATATGATGAACGTTTCAAATAATACAAAAATAAATAAGAATATTGTTGCATGCCCGAAAGTTTGGAGTGAGTGGGAGAGAAGGAGAGATAGAGAGTTTAATATCTTAATTTTATATGAAAATCTAGCATACATATAGATAAAAGATGAGTTGCAAAAGAGTTCAAAGTTTTTACATGGAAAACCCATAAAATGAAAAATCACGGGTCTAGTATAGTATAAATGATTATACTACTATTCATCATCAGTTACATATGATGCCATTCAATATGATTGTTAAGGGTGTTGAACAAATATATACAATGTATAGAGCATATTTATTGTAAAAGTTGGAAAAATTATTTGGCATGGGAGTAATCTTTAGGAAATTATTTGTTGTATGTTTGATTGTATAGTCTTGAGGAGAAGAGACTAGAGATTAAGAACTCAAGCATCAATCGGGATATTGATGTCAAATCAGAGTTGGTTTCAGTGAAATCCATCAACCATATAGATGATGGTGTGCATTAAAATCATATTGGTGACGACAAGGGATAAAGTTAGCGAGCATTGGCATAGTCATGTGATAATTGCCAGAGGACCAGAGTCGGGAGACTCAGGCAATATTGATGGCTACAGTACGATAGTTGGATAATGATAGTACGAGGACCATATATATTTAGGAGAAGATGGACGAAGGACTATATTTAAGCAATAATATTCAAATGACCATATTCGAGAGATGGTGGTTAGAGGATCATATTTCGGGTGATTGTGGTCGAAGGATGATAATTAAGTAGTGGTGGTCAAAGAATTATAGATGAATAACTATGGCCCAAAATTACAGTTGGGTAATGGAGATCAAAGGATTGCAATCAATCGATAGAAGTCAAGAAATCATAGTCACATGATAATGGTTGGAGACCTTAGTCGATAATAATTATTTGGGACAATATTCATATGACAATGGTCAATTAATCGTAACTAGGCGATAGTGGTCATATGAACATAATCAGATGATGGCGGTCAGAGAATTATAGTCCGACGATAATGATTAGAGAGGAACGTAATTAAACGATAGTGATCAGAGGATCATAATTAGGTGACAACTTCAAAGGATTATAGTAAGCTGAAAGTGTTTAGGAGATTGTAGTCAGACAATATTGAACAAAAGGGTGTAGTCAGACAACGATGGTTGAATGATTATAGTCGAGCAATGCTTGTAGGACCACATTTTATATGAAAATCTAGCATACATATAGATAAAAGATGAGTTGCAAAAGAGTTCAAAGTTTTTACATGGAAAACCCATAAAATGAAAAATCACGGGTCTAGTATAGTATAAATATACACAATATTAGATTTGTTCATGAACGTACTTGTTTATTGATTGCATTGATTCTCTCAATCATAGATCATTCTTTCACCATTTAAGTGACTTAATGATATCAAAATTAAATATTTTTTTACTTGTTTTTATCAAGACACTATTTCACTATACATATATGAGATATGAAGGTCGGTGTGAGGACCACTATAGCTTCAATAAAAGAACCTATTATGGCCTAAACTGGATCTAGTAAGTTGACATTCATTATGTACCTCTACAAATGTTTATATATATATTTAGCAAATCTTTTTACACTATCAAACAAGTACGTTCATGAACAAATCTAATGAGTATTTTTGAGCTATCAAATGAGCAAGATCATGAATATATACATAATAGTATTTTTGACTACCAAATAAGCTTGTTCACGAACAAACCATTTATGATTATTCTTATATTTGTTCATGAACATCTTAAACAAATAATCTAGCAAACATTAACAAACGTAAAATGTCTCTTGTTCATGAACAAATTCATTCTATTAAAGGTATGTAATAAAATGAAATTAAATTTATAATAAAAGAAGTTGTCTATTTAAAATGAAAATATGATTAATCTATATGAATATATTTATCGAGCTTATTCACGAGTTCTAAATCGAACACAAATTGAGCTTGTTTACGAGCTTCAAATGATGTTGTTCGTGAACATAAATGAACTGAACACATTAGTGTTCAAGCTTGTTTATTTAAGGATCGAGTATTAAAAATATTGTTCAAGTTTGTTTCTTTAGTTAGTTAAACGATCACAAATGAGTTTTAATCGAACCGAGCAACAAGTAGCTCGTCGAACGTTTAGTTCGCTTGCAGCCCTAGTTTCCCATTATGATTGAAAGAAACTGAATCTAATTTATAAGATATTGTTATTAATTAATATATAAATGAACATAAAGATTTATAAAATGATATAAAATTCAGAAAGGATATTGTTCCATATTAGAATATTCAATGAGAAAGAGAGAGAGAGTTTAATATCTTCATTTTATATGTAGATCGATCAAAAGAGTATATAAAACTGTACTTATAACAGGAATCAATGTTCTTGCATGAAAATTTTGAAAATGGGAAAAATCATGAATAATTGAGGTTAATTTGTCAAAAAGAACTAGCCAAATTGATCAAATTACACATAAGCTAACTAAAGTTCTTAGAGGAACTAGGATTACTCACCCTTAATTTGGAACTTTCCCAAAGTTCCTATGACTAGCAACTAATTATAAGCCAAACTTGTCCACAATGCTACTAGCTATACATTCTTTATATAATAAAGCTATATATCTACTTTTATAAAACTAACTTTGATTATCCTCAATAAATAGAGGATGTCATTAATCGAATGTTGGCATTTGAAATTTCATTATGAGAAAATCATTAAACACATCATAGGAAAAATCTAATACTTCGTCACATAAACTCTCACTTGAATTCTATGCAATCTATTAAGCTTAATCTTTAGGAAATTATTTGTTGTATGTTTGATTGTATAGTCTTGAGGAGAAGAGACTAGAGATTAAGAACTCAAGCATCAATCGGGATATTGATGTCAAATCAGAGTTGGTTTCAGTGAAATCCATCAACCATATAGATGATGGTGTGCATTAAAATCATATTGGTGACGACAAGGGATAAAGTTAGCGAGCATTGGCATAGTCATGTGATAATTGCCAGAGGACCAGAGTCGGGAGACTCAGGCAATATTGATGGCTACAGTACGATAGTTGGATAATGATAGTACGAGGACCATATATATTTAGGAGAAGATGGACGAAGGACTATATTTAAGCAATAATATTCAAATGACCATATTCGAGAGATGGTGGTTAGAGGATCATATTTCGGGTGATTGTGGTCGAAGGATGATAATTAAGTAGTGGTGGTCAAAGAATTATAGATGAATAACTATGGCCCAAAATTACAGTTGGGTAATGGAGATCAAAGGATTGCAATCAATCGATAGAAGTCAAGAAATCATAGTCACATGATAATGGTTGGAGACCTTAGTCGATAATAATTATTTGGGACAATATTCATATGACAATGGTCAATTAATCGTAACTAGGCGATAGTGGTCATATGAACATAATCAGATGATGGCGGTCAGAGAATTATAGTCCGACGATAATGATTAGAGAGGAACGTAATTAAACGATAGTGATCAGAGGATCATAATTAGGTGACAACTTCAAAGGATTATAGTAAGCTGAAAGTGTTTAGGAGATTGTAGTCAGACAATATTGAACAAAAGGGTGTAGTCAGACAACGATGGTTGAATGATTATAGTCGAGCAATGCTTGTAGGACCACAAATAGCAATAATCGGGATGTAGTTCAATGGTGATAGTTGGGTGGTGGTTTGACAGTGGGGACTATTTATATTTTTTTTTAGAATGACAACTAATATAAATATACACAATATTTGAATGTTCCATGAGGTTGATTGCATTGATTCTCTCATTATATATATATTCTACATTAGATTGAGCTCTAAGGAACTTGTATTTGAAAATATGCATGTTTGTGAAAAATCCCTTATGAGCATTATGGGCTATCTTATAGACATTGTGGTGATGCCTTCTATGTTTCTTGGTAGAAATAGAATCCATTTTCTCTATTTTTGGTTTGTTTAGAGTCATTGGGAGTGGTAAGACACTAGTTTTCAGGGAACTGTGGTGCCAAGCTCTTTGTATTTTGAATAGAAAATGACATTCTTAGGAGTGCAGTAGTACTATGATTTTGGCCCTCGTGGTGCTCTAACCAATATATTTTATAAATATCAAAATCCACTCATTTCCCATTTTTCACTTCTGCCCACTATTTGATCGCCAAACTAGAGAGAGAAAGCCTATTTCAAGGTTCTTCAAATTATTTTCTTCCATTAGGCAAGTTAGAAAAATTATTCGGATGAAGTATGTTATATGTACCCAATCTCTATTTTTAATAATACAAAATTTTATGTAGTTTTTAGGTTTTTAACAACATAAAAGTGGGAATATTCTGATATCTAGGAAAATTTTGTCGTGTAACTTTTAGTATATTGTTACTCTTATAAGTTTGCATGTTTTAGCATATTTCTTCTAAATTTTCACTAGATATTTAAACTTCAATGGGTTTTTAACATTTTGATATGTGTTTGGGCTCAAATAAAAATTGCTATAGAAGGAAATTCCCAAAGTATTGTTATGAATTTTATCTGTGAATAGTTTTACAATTGTCAACCATCAAAGTGCGTGTGTAAATTTATCCCGAAATTCTAATTATCCTATTATAAATGTGTAACTTTGTGTATTTCGGTAATGTGCCTGGTTCTATTTATAAATCTTGAAAGTGCGATGTTTTTGTATTTGTGTGATGTTATGTATATTCAAGTGGAGGTATAAGAGCCTGAATTTTGAAAAGAGATATTGTGTTATGCTTTGTTACTATTCTGCTAAGCACTAGGAGTTATATGGGCTTGTTTCTGATGTGTTGTGCACATGATGTCATATCACAATCTCTCCAATTGAAATGTTGAGTGGAAGAGGGCCTAAGCGACTGCTTTGATTTGATTTGATCTAATGTGCTTGGGAAATGAATCTGGCATGCTGTGTTTATTTCTGCTATTTGTGAATGTGTGTTATTTCTATTATTTGATTGAATTGTTACATTAATACTATTATAAACTTTTAATTACTCTATTAGAAATTTATGTACAAATAGTTTGTTTTTCTATTTTTGTAATGATAAAATAGTTTGTTTAATTATTGTTTTGCTTATTATTAAGAATTTAGATAGGTTCAATGTAGAATACTAAGATGTGGTTTGGTCATACCTATTTTTTATGTGCCAATTTCAAGCCAGAGAAAGAGAAGGGGTAGGTTGAATAGATAAAAGTTGTTGGTTTTTGATGGTTAGATATGCTTTTTTTAGTGAATTCTTTTAGCAATCAAGGTGCAATTTTGCTGCTGATGATGTACTTAGATTTTGTACCTTGATTTTTGAGTAATTAAACATTTTGTTTGTAAAGCATTTTGATGATGAATGAAAATGTTTCTAAGTTATCTATGTATTATGAATTTAATATTTTAGTGGCTCTATGTTCTGTTGTAAAATAAAATGAAAAAGAAATTCCTTTCAAATTAAATTTTGAGAACTAAACTTTTGTAATATGACATGATATGACCCATTCAGTTACATATTATGTCAGGTTTGGTTGTGATAGTTGGCTCTCTAAATGATTCCCTAAAGTTTCTTATTTCATTTCAAATGCTTGATCTGGCCTCATTTGGTGTTATTGGGTGATGGAGGCTGTAAGTGTCGATGTATTCGAAATGTCATAGTCGAACAAGATTGGTTGACAAACTATAATCAAAAGATGGTAATCAAAGGATCTAAGTTGGGTAAACGTGGTACAAGTATCCGTAGTTGGGTAATGATTATTGGAGGATTGTGGTCGAGTGATAGTGGTTATGGGGTTGTAAACAAAGGATGGTGGTGGAGCAACGATGGCTGAACAATGATGATAGAGTGAGAAATTTTAACTTCTTAGTATTATTTGGAAATCCAACATACATATAAATCTAGCACACATTTAAGAGAACAGTTGCAAAAGACACTAAAGTTTTTATGTGGAAAACTCACAAATGAAAATTTTGAGCTAATTTGTATTTAATTTGATTTTTTATTTTTATTATTATTTAAAGTCTATTTTTTTATTTAAATGAATTTCAAACTTAATAAAATTTATCACAAAAGTTGGATCTTATCCCATGATGATCTCACTAAAAAAATAAAGTAAATTAATTAGATGTCTTTCAAATTTATTTTCATTTATTTATTTTAATGATGTAATTTTATTAGAAAAATTATTTAAATGTGTTATAATTTTAAAACCTAAAGATTTGGCTCAGTTAAAATAAACTCATATACACATTGCATACGCAAGACTCGAACCCAAGGCAATTATTTTAATTTTTTTTGGATAAAACCTGCCGGGGGGGGCTATGCGTCAAACAAAATTAAATTACAAGCCTTTAAGCACCTTCAACTCTCTAAAAGTACAACCTTTGAAGAAAACCATACAAGCTAAAAGTTCTACCTATGAAAATGATAAGTATATGAAATTAAAACAACAAAACAAAGCAAACAAAGAAAAAAACAACAACTGAGCACTAGGAGGATCCCCAAACTGAGACGTGGAGCCACACGAGCCACCCAAAGCAACCTGCAAGACCAACAACACCAACGAAAAACAATAAACAAAACCAACTACTTCAATTTAGACTTCCTACCACGCTTGCCGCCTCTGTGAGAAAATATTTTTTCAACAATGCTATCCACGTTCAAACTATACATCACATGGAACTCATCGAAAGACTCACCAAAGTCATTCCTAACACCCTTGTAGGATACATAATTAGACTCAACCAACCAATCATTTTGATCCAAACAAGTATCCTTCATATTCAACAACAATTGATCTTCAAATTAAACATCATTTGAAATAATAGAAATAGGAAAATCAATAAACAAATCCCCATTAAAGGGTAGAGAATCTGCATCCGATGAAGGCATGGGAGAACCATCATCCTCCCCAGGTTCCATTCCAAACGACATAGAGTTAAAACTAGGATGAGCAAAAGTAGAACTTGATCCATCAACACCATCACCAACATAAGGGGAGGCGATGGGAGAAGCAATATGGTTAACCCCACAACTATTAGTTCCCAAACTATCATTACCATCCTCACTTTCAACACAAGCTATGTTGCACCGATACACCTATTTATGAAGGCGTGCTGTATCCGATACACCGATACGCCTCCGATACTCCACCGATACGTGTCGGATACACCAAAGACGTATCCAATTAAAATACTATTTAATTTCAAAAGGATACGCGTATCTGATACATGTGTCCGTTGAAAAACAAAAAGAAATTCAGAAAAAAAAAAAAGATGTGTCGTATTTACTTCCGCGGTTGCGAGCAAAGTTCTCTCATTTCCGAGATGGATTTGAGTCTCTTTATGATATGAGAATATTAGAAATTACTAATATTTCACTTGATGAGCCTGAATTAAAAGCTATGATATTTATTGAAGATGATGTAGAAGTTCAAAGACAAACCACTGAAGAAGCTAATCATATTATTCCTTATATTGAATAGTTGAAACTTTATGTGCTAGACAATTTATGTTTATGCTTTTGTTGTTGTACTAGACATTTAATGTTTACTTATATTTTGATATTTTGATATTATAAGCTACAAGGCTACAAATGATGTTGTTGTCATTTTTTTGTAATTTCAAATATTATGCTTTGATTGATTTCTTAATTTTTATGTATGATTTATAAATTATGATGCCGTGTCCGCGCTGTATCCGTATCCTGTATTTTTAAGAATTGGCGTGTCCTGTATCCGTATCGTGTCGTATCCGTGTCGCCGTATCCGTATCGGTGCAACATAGAACACAAGCAATAGGCAAATGCAAAACAGTATTCAACGGACCAGTTTCCTCCTCAGACCTTATTCCCAAATGTGAAAATCACCAGGAATCTTCAACATATCATAAGAAGCTTCAATGCAATCACCCCCATTAGCCACCAACGCATTAACAAGAGATACAAGAGTCAAATTAGGGATTACAATATTATCCACATTTTCCAAAATAACATTCACATTTCCATCAGAACTAACAATATTAATAGCAGAAGAACCTGAATTTAAGATATCATATTCCTTGTAATCATGGCCCAAGGCTTTACAGTGATCGTAAAAAGAGGGTAGATCTTCCATCACAACTGATTGAACATAACCCAACTTTTTTGGACAAATCCAAACAACATTGGGATTATATTTTGTTATAGATAGTTCAACTAAAACCCGCGCAACCGTAGGGCATGAACCCACAGAGGTTGAATTGTCAATGTGCAAAAGCCAACCAAATAAAGAGCTCAATCCATGTAACCCAAGACAATTTATTTATTTATTTATTTAACCCAAGACTTTTTTTTTCCAAAAAGAGTTAAATTTCCATTCCATAAAAGGCATTATTTTTTTGGAGATTTTTTTATACGTACCATAATTTTTTTAAAGAATAATTTATTCCATTAAAAAGTGAAAGATACAAGCAAATCCAAAAGAGGATTAAGCATCACAAGCTAAAAGAGAAAAGTCACAAGGAAAAAAACAACCAACAAAGAAAAATCAAAAAAGCCGGGCTCAATTAGTGGCGAACAATCTGTGACCACCCAAACGGTAGATAAGGGCCATCCATAGGGCAGGAACAGGCTACAAGAAGATAATCCGAATGGACAAGTATAGCAACATCTCGCAAGAATATCAGCAAGTTGTTGCCAGCAGTGGTTGTCAGCAAGCCCAACCGATCATATGGAGAGCAGATCCACCTCATCATTGCCCATGCTTAAGAAATTGGCCACACCATCCAAGCCAACGAAAGCCAGTCGCAACACCAAAGCCAAAATGCCAGATAACCAAACAAAAACAACCAAAGACCCCCACCAACCACGAAAGGCAACATCTAGACAGAAACAAACGCCACAAACATTATTTAGATTTCCTACGACATCGCTTTCCCCTCCCCAAAGAACAATCTTTTTCCACAAAATGAACCACCTGCAAACCATAAAATTCATGTAAATCATTAGCTGAATCAGCCAAACAAGCCCCTCCCCTTCCCGACTAATAGAGGAAACATCCAACCAATCAAAATGGTCCACTAAGCAATCTCTCAACTTACTAACCAAATGAGATTGCAACACAATATTGGAAATTAGAGACACCTGCATCAACAAATTGAGCATGCATAAGCACCCCTATTGGAGAATCTGAAATAGTTACAGGAGAAACATCAGCTAACACACCTAACTTAGAGGACCCATCATCTATCACCTTATTAACACCACATTGACCCCTCAAACTCTTCCACTAGCTTGTCACTAGAAACAAAGCTATTAGGGGGCTTCTGATCAGTAGCAATAGGAGAAACAACTTCCGCAGACACGTACAATAGCCCCCTCCAAATTAAATAGTAGGAGGGTCCAAATAAACCATAGGGACATCGGCATTAACCAGGGAGAAATCTACAGGCACAGGAACCTCCTTCGAAACCTCCGAAGTAGGGACCAAAACATCCACAGTCGCTACAACATCAGCCACACCCACAGGCACCACCACACGACCAACCCCAGAAACAGGCTGAATACCATCAACATGCATGGGCAACCAGTACATCAACATGATTCAAAACAGAAGGGGCTAAAGCTAAATGGGGATGAAGGATATGGCATTCAATTTTCGAGTGCCCCAAAGACTTTCAATGTGAACAATAAAAGGGAAAAAGCCTTCATAACCACCTGTTGAATATACCCCAAAGTTTTCGGACCAACCCACACCTTATCAGAAAAAGATTTGGTTACATCCAATTCTACTAGGACATAAGAAATCGAAGGCCTAGAGCCAGAAGATGTTGTGTGATCAATCTTTAGAGGATGACCAAACATAAAACCCAGCCCATGAATAATCCTAGGGGAGAATAGATGGGGTCTCAGGTTCGGAAAAGAAACTCAATTTGAATAATGGGCAATTTAATCTCAACATCAAAAGTTGGAGTCCACTTGAAAATCTTCATGAAGCAGCTATTCATGAAATAAGAATGGTGAGCAAACACACGACAGTAATCTAAGTCATTAACAAGTTTGATTAATACATTCTTAGGATTAAGAACGGTAACAGAAAATTCACCATTGAGTTTGAGATTGAAAAAAAAATTGCGAATGGCCTCAAGCGTAGGTAATCCGTACCATAAAATAAATTTTTGCTAAACTAGAAATTAGGGTTTGAATTTTGAACCTCCAAATGAATTCAAATTTTCATAAAATTTAATTCACAAGTAAGAGTAGAATATTTTCTGAAAATTTGAATTCATTTGGAATTATTTATGATTAATTATGATTTATTAAAATTATTTATTTATTAATCTTACAAATTTAATAGAGCATGTTTAATGCTCACAAATTCTTTCAAATTTATTTTCTCTCAAGCTAGTGTTGATTAAAACAAAAAGATCCGACTCCTAAAAATATAACAAAAGAAGGATTGCAAGGCTTTAATACAACAAGATTAGTGTCATCCAATCTATTTAAATGGAATTAACAATGATCCCTCAATCTCCTACCTCCAGCTGAAGATTGCAGCTCTTTCTTTCTATTTCACACTCATTTGATCCATTTTGTTCATTATTTGTTATTATTATTATTATTATTATCACAAAAGGAAAAAAAATCCATTATCTTCTGCTCATTGATTAACATTCATAACAAGTGAACAAGCTTATTCAATCTTTAATGTTCTTTTGGTATTCTTGGCGAGTGTATAAGCGAAGAAGCCAACATAGAATTATGGCAATTAGCATCCAAGCTAGTATACAATTAATCAACCTATGCCCCTGACAAAATCTTTGAGTTTCAGTTGCTGCTGCTGTATTATGGCCTGATTTGATCGAGTCCTCAATGGTTTTGGTATCCCCAAATCCAACCAAATTTCTCACAGTTGAGCCACAAATTTCGCAGATCCTGAAAATAAAAAATTCAGAATGATAAATCAAAATATGTTCATAGGAAGATAGAGAATTCACCACAAAGATACAAAGAAAGGTCTTTTTTTTTCCTTTTCTATTATAATTGAATGGCTTTTTCTACAAGTACCAAAGAATTAGAAGGAAATATCAGTGCCAAGTTTTCTTCTAATTATATAATGAATGATATTACTTTGAGAGATTTGTAATATTCAAACTAAAACACCAATAAGAAAAGATTCTCTCACTTGTTTCCTTTGATTTTAAACCATTTCTCTGCACATTTCTGGTGGGCAAAAGCCAAATCACCGTTACAGGAACAGCCCAAGGCAATTGGAATGCCCAATTCCCGGCTATAAGACTCTAAATTGATAGAACAAATCCTGCAATCCTTCTCAGACTCTTCCACTATCAACTTAACATCCACTGGCCCTGACTCCAAATCCAAGTCAGAGGAAGTATTTGAGTCGCAGGAGCTTCTGCAAGGCTTCTGAACTCCAGCTTTCTCAATATTGCATGCCGTTGAAGGCTGGCAATAATCAAAAGGCAATTTTGTTTCATAATTTGAATTGCAATTCTCATTCTTAGCTTCAGTCAAGCATATAACAACAAAATTCTCGTATTGAGAATGTCTCTCTTCCAAACATGCCATTTTTACGTATCAGAACCAATTGGGAGAAGATACTGATAGAGAAGGCAAAGTGAAAAAAGCTGGGAACAGAAAGATTAATTGAAATCAAATGAAAGAAACACTCAGAAGGGTGAAGAAAAGAAACAAAAAAAAAAAGCATAGCTTTTACATAGAACTAGATCTAAAGGGTCACCTCTTCGAAAGCTCAATGGCAAAGTCTCAGAAAGACCAAGAAATCTCAGGAAGTCATCAAATCCATCAAGTTTGAACCTTTTTTCTGCTAACAAAAAGATAATCTTTTCGAAGAAGAGGAGATGATCAGAAGAACCCAGAAAGGAGACGGAAATCACTTCACTTCTATGTAGTTACAAAACAATTTGCGATTCATAAAATAAAAAGTAACGGGAGAGAAAAACGTTTGAAAAGGTAAAAGGGATCGATCGAGACTGCCTTGCAAAGATAAAGATGAACAGAAGAGAAATCAGTACTCGGGATAACAATAGAGAGATGAGCTGGTAGGACAGATGCCATTTTATAATTTTCACGGAGTAATGAATTAGAACCAGTAAAATATATTCACTTTAAAACAACCCCATGAAGTAATAATAATGCTACACGACTAAACTCTCATAAATTATTAAATATTTTTCTCTCTCTTTATCTATTTCTAAAAATATCATATAATTAATTTTTTTTTTATAATTATATGCTTCATAATATTCAAAATTAAAAAAAAAAAATATAACCCTTATCTTAATTTTTACAGAAACATATAAAAATATTTATTTCAAAGTAAAATACCTCAAAAATTTAAAAAAAAAACTTTTAATAAAAGAAAATTGATTGATATCTCAAAAAGATTTGAACTAATCAAACCACCATTCAATAGGAAGTTTTGCTTACTCTTCAAGTGAATAGAAAGAGCAAAATACAAATAGAAAAAAAATAAATTTCAGACTACAGAAAAATAATAGTAACTTTACTTTTTTATCACCCGCACTTTATATTGATTTATTGGTTGAAAATTTAGACAATAAATTAATAGATTTTAGGTTCGAATTTTATGTATGTAATATGTGTATGAATTTGTATTAATTGCTCTAAATATTCCAAAATAAAAAATACTTTCTTACAGAATATATATATATATATATATATATATATATTAAAGTCTCAAAATTATTGGTCAATATAAAACTTGAGATTAGTGATGGGTAAGTCTGCCTTGTTCATTAATTTAAGAAGCCGAACAACTATTCGAAATTTACTTGGTGAAAGAATATTCGAGCATATCCTTAGATACGTTAAAAGAGGTTTTAGAGGTACATCACCACGTCTTATCCACATTCAAAAAACTTTACATTTGGTTAATATTGTAAGTTAATTAGGTTGACCGTTAGCTAATGGCCCCCGGCTTTTTCAAAAGTCCTAATGATTTATATGATTTTTTGTTTTTGAGCCAATTAAGATAAACTCACACACACGTTACATGTACAAAGTTCTCAATCAAAAAATCAAGATGAGCTATATGATTTGTATGAGTTAACACTAATGCGTTCCATATTTACTACAACATTGATTAGGGGAGTTTTTTTTTTTCTTTGTTTTAATTAGGAAATCCAATTTTGTCGTTGATTAAGAGATTTAATTATGAGATTAATTAGAGAATTGATTAGGGCTTTCCTTATTAATTTTTGTTTCAAATCTATAACTAGAGGTTGAGGGGAGTTGTAATTGAGAGTAAGAGAGTCAATTGTAATCATATTTCTTCACAATATAGTGAAATCATCCCCTCCCTGTGAACGTAGGAGACTCTTCGGCGAACCACATAAATTGTATCATGTTCATTGTGTTTGGTTATGATTTTTGTGTTGTTTCCCACTGTTTTGCATAACAATTGCTATCAAAGCTAGGCTTCAGTACGATTTTTATTATGGTATCAAAGTAATAGTTTGGGAATGGATCGTAAAATAGAGCTATAGGAATTGATCTGTAATTCAAGTGGGATAGTTTTGAGTATGTCCGGATGTTTATTATTACATATTTCATATGCATGTATGTTCAGTTGCATATTTTGTATGATATTGGATCTATCATACTCACATATGACATATGAACAAAGTGCTAGCCTTGCGACTTCTATACATAGTACTGCTATGATAGTTGGTTCAGATATAATTTTGTAGTTTGCTACTTTGATAACTCAGATGATGGGCGAGGCACATAGTAGGATTCCTACGTACTATGAGATCTGATGAGGTAATATAAATATGTAGATATTTTTGAGATTAAAGCCTCCAAGATTTGTGAGTACTGTTGAGCCTAGAGTAGAAAGAAGACTGGTTGAGGAGGCTGGAGACGACATTTGATTGTATACAATGTCCTACTCAGAGGAAGGTTCCATCAGCAGTCTTTCTGTTAGATGGCGAGGTTGAGCATTGGTGGATGGGCTAGCATAAGAAGAAATTTCTATGGAGATTGAAATCTCTGATTTGTTGAGAGGAGTTCTCATCAGATGTGTCTAGAGCCTGGTTTGTACCACCTTCTTTATAATAGTCGATACATGAGATTTTTCTAAGACAAATTTAAGGGAAGATGATAGCTACGCAATACGATGAAGAGTTCACTGCTTTTGGTCAAATATGCTCTGCAACTAGTTAGTACTCCCACGAAGAAGTGTTACAGATTTCTGAGAGGACTTCATGATAGTCTGATACAGCCTATAGTGCCATTTCAAATTTCTGATTTATTTAAGCTTGTGGATAGAGCTTGTCTGATAGAAAATGGTCTGCTGGTTACTCAGCGGTGGTGGACTACTAGTAGAAAGCGGTTTAGAGATGAGACTTCTAGTAGTGGCTTTTCTGGGAAGAAGAGCAGATTTACATGAGGAGACTTCATAAAAGGTGGATAGTCAATGTCTGCATTAGTATTTGGCAGTGGCAGCATAACCAGATCTGGTTCAGTTAGTGGGCACTTATGTCCCATAGTTGTGGAAGACGTTATTCTAGTCAGTGCTACTTGATGATTGGACATTGGTTTAGATGCGGTCAGGTAGGCACCGGGTAGTAGAGTATCCACAGGAAAGATTCGATCGACATTCTGATCCCAGATTTAAGAGTTCTATTAGATTAATAGGGAGACCGCGGATAGTTCCACTTCGTACCTTTGTTCGGAGTTTTGTTGGTAGAGGTAATGGTTCTGATTCAGTTGCAGGTAGTCCATCTGACAGTGGTTAGAGAGATGCTGGCATTATTGTTGCTTCAGCTATACTTCAGCCATGTGTGCATAGTTTAACTCAGCAGGAGACTCGAGATGCCTCAAATATTGTGACGGGTCTTCAAAACACATACCAGTAAATCAATAGTTATAAAACACGTTCCGCTTCATGCAATTAAAGATAATTGAACCTCCAAAAGTATCTCTGATTGACAAACTCGACCCTACGAATAGCTCAAAGGCAGTACATTGTGCAAAAAATGACACCTTCGGGCGAGCATAAATTGCTCTGATCTACACTTGTTAAGAGCATGACTAGTAACTTTTCACCAAGGACAAGCTCCCAATTCAGAAGGCTTATCTTGGATTTACACAAAGCATGAAGGTTTTCATCTAGGAAATTTTTTGGATTTTTATTACTTTCGAAAATTAAATTTTCTATATTTTGCATTTAAAATCTTTGTTATGATTAAAGGCAGCAGACAATTAAGTTGACCGAGAGTCATTCCGACTTGCTTCTCTATACTTCCTTTGTTTTTTGCTTCCGGAGCCCTCATTACTAGTTCTGGCATAAAAAAAAAAACATTTGCTTGTTGGTTTCTTCCTTTTCTAGGACTTATTACAGATTTTTTTCCGAATCTATTAATGCATTTGTTGTAGGAAGAGATGAGAAACACTCTTTATTTATCCCATGGGTATTTACATTGCTGGTTGACTTAAATGCTTTTCATTATCTTCTAAAGATTTTTTATTTCAAAACCTTCAAACAAGTACTTCGGCCAGAATGTGGATGGCAGCCCGTGCCGTTAACCGATTTGATTATATCTGCTGCTGTTAGGGTTTATAGGAAATCTACCTTGTGTATTCATCCTGATAAGATAACTTCCCAAGATGGTCTATACCGGGTGACTGAGGTCAGAAGGATCGTAGTTGGTCGACGGTGTTCAGAGGGATCGTAGTCGGCCGTTGATGGTGGTTAGAAGGACCGTAGTCGGTGATGTAGGTCGAAAAGGCTGTAGATGGCGGGCGACAAAGGTCAGAAGGACCATACCATAGTCAGGCGACGGTGGTGGTCCAAAGGACCGTAGTCGGCAAGCGACAGAGGTCGAGCGAAGAGCCATGGTGACGACCGGACGCAGGCCATTTGACCACGATTAGCGATTGAGAAGAGATCTAATGGCGATAATGCTCAGGAGGAGATCCGCAATAATTAGCAGATGGGCGGAACTCCAACAACAATTGGTGGTTGGGAAGAGATATATCAACGGCAGCTGTAACAATTCAAACTCTTAACTTATCGAGATATTGTCCGCTTTGGCCTAAGAGCTTTACAGTTTTGTCATATTGGTGTAACTTTCTAATAGGTTTCTCATCCCATAATTGCTTTAGGATGAACACGCTTAACTAAGGAGTTTTTTAAATGAAATTCCAACCATTACACCCAAAAGGTACATCGATATTTAAGAATTTAGCTTTCTTTTACCTAATGAATTTTACAATCTCCTCCACTTAAGTAACTAACATCCTCGTCATCATCTTTATCTCAAAATCATTCATCAGACAGATAGGTTTCTAGAAGTGGATCATACAAGTTCATGTGGTGGCTCCTGTCATGTAATAATTTGTCCCATACAAGGTTCAAGAGGTGACTCCCATGAAGTAGCACTTTGACTTGTATGACACTTAGTTCTCATCTTCTAGCTGGTATTTGCTCAAATACAATTTGTAACAACCCAAACTCTTAACTTATCCAGATAATGTCCGCTTTGGCCTAAGAGCTTCACAACTTTGTTCTATTGGTGTAACTTCTTAGTAGATCACTCATCCCAAAATTATTCGGAAATGAGCACGCTTAACTACAAAGTTTCTTAAATGAAATTTCAATCATTATACCAAAAGGTGTCTCGATATTTAAGAGTTTAGTTTTCTTTTACTTAATGAGTTTCATAACAATAATGGCTAAAAATGTAAAAGTGCTCTCTAATTTTCTCTTTTTTCCCACTTACATCGTGTGAAGAATGATGGTCTGTTTATAATTTTTTGAAAGGGGCATGCTTCGTGAATTTCAAGATGATCTAAGGTAAATTCGGAGTGCTTTATCAGACGGCTCATACTAATTCCCTCGATCATAAAGTGTTTATCAAGCATTTAAGTGCCTTAATGTTATCAGAATTAAGTGATCTTAGGCTATTGGATTTGTCTCGTCGAGCGGCTCGATTCGATTAGAAGCCTATCGTATTTGAATATCATTCGGTCATCCAATTAATGCTTTTAAGCTTTCAAATACATTTTGGTCCTTTGATTCAGAACCCATTTGGGCTCATATTAAACCGAATTTGATGTCATTGGGTTCATCTCCTTAATTTGATCAATTCGCTGAAATTGGAATTTGGATAGTCCGGAACTTAATTTTGGAAGTTTCAAATTCAAATTTGAATCAAGATTTGTGCCCAATAAACATAATTTTTTGTGACGTATCAAAATTAATCAAAAATATTTTTTCTTCCCCAATTAAAAATTTGATCGATTCGCTAGCTAGTATAATAGTAAGATTTCTTGATACAGTAAATTCAAATGAGACAGACTAATTTGTAATTATTCTAATAAGATGATACATACCTCAAGACTTTATTAGTTTAACGATTATTTAATTACTATCATACTGGCAGATTTGTCATTTAAGCAAAATAGTTCTTCGTAGACTCTGCCAATTAAAAGACGAGCAAAAAAACAGTAAGAAGAAACCAAATTTTAAGTCAATGTTGGCTGTATTTTAAGGAAAAGAGAAACCGATATGTCGTTGGTATGTCTTCATCAGTACTTGGCTGGCTCTTCGATATCTTCGTTAATCTGGCCATCACACTGACTAAGGTTTTATTTGGGACGATTTTCTTACTGCTTCTTAAAGTAATTTTTTAGTAAAAAACTGCTTTAAGAAGCGATAATAAAGCCGTCCCAAACAAAACCTAAATAATAGTTGAAACATTGCAAATATATATGCTTCCTGACTTCCTGTAAAATGAAGAGAAAGAAACAAAACTGTTCTTTGTATTGTATTGCTTTACCCAAAAGGTTATTGTGAGAATAATAGAATATGCCATTGGCATGTCCTTATCAGTGCATAGATATGTTTATAAATCTGGCCATGACACCGACTAATTAATAGTTGCAAGATTTTCTTGGCTTTTTTTAAGATAAAATTGATTTCTAATTAAGTAAGCTTAGATAAAAGAAATTTAATTATTTATGGATAAATAATGATATTTAATGATTTTACTTCGGCCTCATTTGTTTGTGCTTAATTACTCCGTTTCCGATTTGAAAAAGTTACTGTTTTTCCTATATCACTGTATTTCTGCCGATCTGAAAAGAAAAAAATTTCTTCTTAACAGTTCTAATACTTCCGTTCAAAAACGAGAAAAATAGTCGAGGAACCAAACGAGGCCTTAATATCATTCTAACAATTATCTCTCTTGTGATTCTAAGATAGATCTTTTTATGTTAAGATTTTTTTCTGCACTAGAAAACTATTTTTTATTGTAACTTTAAAAAAAACTATTTTTTTCTGCACTAGTTTCTTTTATATATTATTTCAAGCTTATCATCTTCAAGACCTTCATATTAATAAAATGTTTGGATAATCACTAAATGCCTAGCTCTGCATGGCTTTAAATAAATTTATTAATTTTCGGGGTCTCGATCAATTGAAATATTCTCAAAGTAAGACAAGAATAAAGAATGCAGGCATGTTTAGAGACTTTAGACTATAGATTCAAAGCCTGTCAATAGAGATATTTTTTGCTTTTGCATGTTTTTTTTTTTTTTTAAAGTCCTCTAATTCAATAGCCATCGATCAGCTTTCTTCAATTAGTTTCTTTTATATATTATGTCAAGCTTATCATCTTCAAGGTCTTCATATTAATAAAATATTTGGATAATCACTAAATGCCTAGCTCTGCATGGCTTTAATTAAATAAATTTATTAATTTTCGGGGTCTCGATCAATTGAAATATTCTCAAAGTAAGACGTACAAGAATAAAGAATGCAGGCATGTTTAGAGACTTTAGACTATAGATTCAAAGCCTGTCAATAGAGATATTTTTTGCTTTTGCATGTTTTTTTTTTTTTTTTTTGAAGTCCTCTAATTCAATAGCCATCAATTAGTAGGTGAAACGTCAATTTTCTTTTAATTAAATTCGTCATTTACAGGCTGATGAGAAGGATCTCTTCTTCCCAAACACACGTAAAAACACTTCTTTAGCTGTTAGATATAAGATAAACTATGAAAAATATATATATCGAATGTTGCATTTTGTTTAGGAAGTTGTTGTGCTTGAGAAAAAGACATCGATTGATCCTACATTCTTTAAATGCCCGTAGGATAAAATTTTCTTTTAAGAAAAACTAGGCATTCATTGATAGGAAATGAATCGTTTGCAATAGAGAAGCAAACGAATCGAATCGAGTCGAGTATGTGAGTGTTCATGTTTGCGTTCGTTTATTATTAGCTTGTTCAAGTTCGGTTTGTGTTTGATTCGAGCTTTATTGTTTGTGTTCATGTTTGGTTCGTTTAAATTAAATGTGTTCATGTTTGGTTCATGTTCGATTCGTTTAGTGATTACCGAACTTTAAACAAACAAGCTAACGAGCTATGTTCATGAATATATTTAGCAAATCTTTTTACACTAAAAAATTATAAGCACGCTCATGAACAAATCTAATGAGTATTTTTGAGCTATCAAATAAGCAAGATAATGAATATATACATAAATAGTATTTTTTACTACCAAATAAGCTTGTTCACGAACAAACCATTTATGATTCTTCTTATATTTGTTCATGAACATCTTAAACAAATAATCTAGCTTACATTAACAAACATAAAATGTCTCTTGTTCATGAACAAATTCATTCTATTAAATGTAGGTAATAAAATGAAATTAAATTTATAATAAAAGCAGTTGTCTATTTAAAATGAAAATATGATTAATCTATATGAATATATTTATCGAGCTTACTCATGAGTTCTAAATTGAACACAAATCGAGTTTGTTCATGAGCTTCAAATGATGTTGTTCGTGAACATAAATGAACCGAATATATTAGTGTTCAAGCTTGTTTATTTAAGGATCGAGAATTAAAAATATTGTTCAAGTTTGTTTCTTTAGTTACGTTAAACAATCACAAACGAGTTTTAATCGAACCGAGCAACGAGTAGCTCGTCGAACATTTAGTTCGCTTGCAGCCCTAGTTTGCAATTATGATTGAAATAAATTGAATCTAATTTATAAGATATAGTTATTAATGAATATATAAATGAACATAAAGATTTATAAAATGATATAAAATTCAGAAAGGATATTGTTCCATATTAGAATATTCAATGAGAAACAGAGAGAGTTTAATATCTTCATTTTATATGTAGATCGATCAAAGGAGTATATAAAACTGTACTTATAACAGGAATCAATGTTCTTGCATGAAAATTTTGAAAATGGGAAAAATCATGAATAGTTGAGGTTAATTTGTAAAAAAGAACTAGCCAAATTGCTCAAATTACACATAAGCTAACTAAAGTTCTTAGAGGAACTAAGATTACTCACCCTTAATTTGGAACTTTCCCAAAGTTCCTATGACTAGCAACTAATTATAAGCCTAACTTGTCCACAATACAACTAGCTATACATTCTTTATATAATAAAGCTATATAGCTACTTTTATAATACTTACATTGATTATCCTCAATAAATAGGGGGTGTCATTAATCGAATGTGGGCACTTGAAATTTCATATGAGAAAATCATTCAACACCTCATAGGAAAAATCTAATACTTAATCACATAAACTCTCACTTGAATTCTATGCAATCTATTAAACTAGTCACCTGAATTATATGTAATCTACAACCATAGATGGAAATCTATTAAATTAGTCACCACATTTAAGGCTTTGTGGAAATCCTAGATTGGAAATTACAACATTTTTTTAATTTTTTTCAAGGCATAGCATCTTTATATGTGACAATGAAATCCCCGCAATGGGAGATATTTCATGGGACAATGCATAGATCCTTCTTCTATCATGTGGTTAAAATTAGATTGCTTTGATGACTATGACTGTTTGTTAATGTAGCTTTTTATGGAGGCAAATAAGATTATTAAGTATATATTTTTAAATTTAGTTTACTTTTTTTTGTAAGAAAAATAATAGATGTTGATGTAAAAATATTTCTTGTGATATAAATTCTGACAAAATCAAAATTATTTGTTACTCCAATGAAATGATCGTCATTTTTAAGAGAGACATTACTGAGTGAAATAAGAACATAAAAATTTTTCCTGCAATGCATTTAGCAGTGAACATCTTTCCACAAAAAATTAATTTTATCGACAAAATTTCATGTTCATTTGTGCAATATATATTGTCATTAGGTGATATGTTAATTAAAACTCTAAATAATATTGCATCAAAATGATTCAATAAGCTCTCAGTAAGGAGCATTCCATCTTTCAATGTGATGAAGTAATACCACATTACCTCCAAATTGTAAAAATGATGCCAAATTCCAAGCTTATGATGAGGATCAAATGAGTACATGCAAGATCAATTTGTTTATTGAAAGCAACTTTAACATTAAACTAGCTAGTGTATTAAATGAAAACTTGGATGCATTTTGTTGGAACCTTTCCAATTAATAGGTATAATTACTTCATTCACTCGACATCAATTAAATCATTGTCTTGAGAACAAATCAATGATCGAAGTAGGAAAGAAGACAAGCACTAGAAAAGATCATGAAGCATATCAAAATAAAAGTGGACAAATTTTATAAAGCAAAGCTTAATCAGGAGTTCTAATCCTAATATGAAACTCCAATATGGCAGAGATGAAGAAGGAAAATTATGATTATTATATGAAAAATAAAGAAGGGAAAGTCACTTAGATGGTTGGAATAGCTCGAGTAGAAGATAAGATTAGAGAGAAACATCTTAGATGGTTGTCTTGTCACATAAAATGTAATCTTTCTGATGATCCGGTTAGGAAAGCAGATATATTAGATTTAGCCTATTTTAAGAGGTAGAAATAGACCTAAATTTTTTTTATTAGAAAATATTAGAAATGTCATTTTTATTATATTTAAATGAGAATTTAACTCGTAATAAGATACAATAGATAAAAATGATTCATGTATTCGACCCTACATACTAGGATAAAGATTTGAAGTTATTATTCTTGTAATCATAATTCTATTTTTTTTGGGACATTTAGGCCATTTAAGGCAAACTCACACACACAACGCATACACAAGGACTCGAACCTTGGACCTCTTAGTTGGAAGCCTAAGCTTTCAACCAATAGGCCAAGGAGAGTTGTGTGTTCATAATTCTATTTGACTTCTATTTTTTTTTTTTTTTTACTATTTTTTTCGTTTTTCAAAAAAAAAAAATATGATTGAAAGCTGAATTTTGCAACCATAACAGTTAAGTTATTTTTCAACATCAATTTCACAACAAATTTTATAAAATATTATAGCAGCCCAAACAAACCCTAAATCTCAATGCTCAACTTTCTCAATCCCTTCAAATATCATCAAATCAAAACGCATAGATGATGGCTTTTCTCTCTCTCTCTCATCTAAAGAAGTACACGAATAACGTTAATATATAAAAGCAGTACAGAGCATAATGCTCAAAGAATATCTCAATTATTTGTTTTCCCAAAATATAACGAAGGAAAAAACCCACCGATCATTTTTCTTCGATTTACTAGCAAGTTAATCCAATAATCCCAGATAATAAAATAAATTTAATCGAAATCGGCGTCATCTTCCGGCTCCGTATCGAAGAAAGCTGAGGGAGACAGAGCGGGTACGGGAATGGGGTCAGCATCAAGTTCGTCGGAAGAAGGGTCGATGGAGAACTTGGAGAGGTCGCTTGGCACAGAGTCGGTGTTGCTGATGGAAGCGGTGGGACCGGCGTTGTCATGGGAGTTAGCGGCATCATCGGATATGGCGGCGACGGTGGCGGCGGGTGCCTGAGCGGGTGCGGGGGTGGGGATGGTGTCGGCGATGATTTCAGCGCCGGAGATGGCGAAGGAGGGGGTGGATTCGGCTGCGTTGTAAATGAATGCGGCTGGTGCGGTAGCAGCGTCGCCGGAGATGTAGAGCTCAGCTATGGCGCGGATGGGGTTTTTCCGGCGAATTTCGCAGAGGTGGAATAGTACGACACCTGATCACAATCATGGAGAAGATATTATTTTAAATAGTATGTAATGCATTAAATTTAAAAAGAAACGAATGCGCCTAATAAAATGAAAAATGTTCATTTTGTGATCTGATTTTCCTTTATATAATTTCAAATAATTTGCTTAAGTCTTATGAATATAGATAATGAATTGCTTGAGGAACTATTTGTTTTATTAATGGCTAAAAGTTAAAAAAGATTTAAAATTTATTTAGCTATGATTTAAAAGAGTGTTTGCTAAAATATTTGTAATTTATGAATTAGTTAAGTGCTTGATCTTAATAGTTATTATTATTTTTGTAATAAGAGTCTAGAAGAAATTAACTTTTTCAACCTCAATGAATTAAATTTATCTTTACATAAGTAACTAAATGGCTATTATTTATCCAATATTATCCCTTGACATGTACAATCAAGTTCATGTTTGTATATTATTATAAAAAATATAATATTAAATAATTTAATTGTATATGAAGTAAGAAATAAATAAGTCATAGAAAATACCTTGATGTTTTTGTTCCGCATCTCTCGTTGCTCTAGCCTCTGATTTCATTGGTTTTTCGTGAGTTTTCTTGTGTTTTACTTGGTTTTTCTTGCGTTCTCAAGTTCCCTTCTTTTCCTCTTTGATTTTTTTGCGATTTTGTGTGGCTTCTTTCATGGCGTCCGTCTTTAAGCACAGCCATCCTGGCTTTCTTGCTTGTAAGAACTCTTCGAAATCTTTCAAAGATGTGTTAGCTTGTTCTGATTCTTTGGTGGAATTTCAGGATCTGAAAGTGACTACGCTTAGATGTTTGCTGGCGTTATGGATCTCTGAGACTGAAGTTTTGCATCTTGCTAAGCCATTTGATTATGCTTTAGTTGGAAAGTTTTCGCTTCTTCGGTCGATTCTAGATTCAAATAGAAATTCTATTTCAACCTCAAACTATAGGGTGATTTTTTTGTCACTCTTTTGGATCAAAAGAATGTTCTGATCAAGCTTCTTAACGATCTTGATTATGGTAGGGACTTTGCACATAGATCTTATTTTGTTTATGGGTGCTTTATGAAGTTGATAAAAATATCTCATTTTCTTGATTTATCTGAAGAATCTCTGATCATCCCTATCTGGATTGCATTTCCTGAACTGCGCCCCCATCTTTTCTCTCATTGCATTATTTTCAATTTGGGATCCATATTTGGTAGACTGCTTCATACGAATAATGCAACTGTTGTGGGTTCTAGACCGTCTGTTGCATGTATTTTTGTGAAATTGGATATTTCTAAGTCTCATCCCGATTCATTTTGGATTGGACCTGAGAAATTTGGGTATGTTCAAAAGGTGGTTTTGTAAGGTTTGCCTAGTTTTTGCTTTTATTGCAAATATGTGGGTCATATAAACTCTCTATGTATTAATTTTCATCCTCGTTTGAGGAAGGCTGACGTTTCTGTTCAGCCGGTTGTGTCGGTTAGGCACTTGCCTTTAAAGGATCAGGAATTGGATATTGCTTGTGAGAAAATGGTTGTTCCTGAGTTTTGCGGTGCTTCTCATGTTTTAACTTTGCATGATAAGGAGGAAAATTTAAACATTGAGCTTTTGCAACATTTAGATGGTGATTCAAATCCATTTGTGGTGTCAGTTTTGTCGGGTTTGGCTGCTTTACCAGTTCAGATGGATGATGTTCATAATGAATCTGTGGTAAACTTGCCTAAGAATCAATGTGCCTCTCCTTTAATTAACTTGTTGTGTGTTGCTCAAGAGGATTTTCAAGGGGGTGTTGACATTAGCTTGTCTTTAATTTATATTTCTTCTCCTCAGCTCAAAGGAATATTCTCATGTTCTTGTTGAGAAGGCTGGTATGGGTACTCTTGATAATTTAGATGATGCTAATGTGAGTGTTTGTGAAGTTAATACGGTCGATTTGGTTTATTCTTCTTGTGATCTGGTGTCCCTTTCTAGTCTGTTTCAGCTTATACTATTAGATCGCTTAGTATCGTTAACGATCAAAACGCGTGTTTTATCGATGTTCATAATTCTCTTATTTCTTTTGAAGCTTTGTTAGCTCAATTGGCTTTAAAGGTGGATGCCGTTTGTGTTGATCATTCTGATTGGCTTGATGGGTTTGTTTCTCTTTGCAGGGGCGTTGGGGAAGATTTGGGCAGTGCCATCGATGAGTTTAATGAGAAGTATACTTTGTCTATTGGGCACATCATTCATAAAGCCTTCTCTCGTGGTGGGGGAAATAGGCGTGGGAGAAAATCTAAGAGGTAATTAGTAAAAAAAAAACTATTTTATAAAATCAAACATCATAAACTTAATTACAATTTATTTAAAAATTATCATAAACTCCCACTACACTAAAGTAAATATATTCATATAAATGCATTAATATAATTTTTTTTATTTTTTCAATAATGCAAGCTCAATTATTAATATCCATAAAAAGATATGCAATGTTGTTAACACAAAACCTAAAATAAGTCTTTTTGTATTAGAGGAATGCGTATTAAAGTCGCGCACCTTCGCCGGCGGCGAGGTTGTCGTAAAGATCGATCATGTTGGGACAGTTACTGTAGCATTCCGGCGAGCAGAGCTTCTCTGTGAAGCGCTGATCAAGGAGCGCATCAGAGGAGATTCCGACCATCCGCCGATCGGCACCGCAGGCAGCCACACAGTTGTCGGTCTCCACCCAATCGACCAGCCTATCCACCGCCACTTCCGATTTCCAGCATTGATATGCTGTCTTTTTCTCCCATGCCGATAGCTCTCCACCACACACCGCTTTCCCGCCGATGATACAGCGAAAGCGCACAGCTCCGGCGGAAGCTCCTCACAGAACACCTCCTTGCCTGCATCATTTAAGCCAATGACAACATTTTATGTATTAGATATGCATTACGAACAAAATTCCTATTACATTTATGTAATATAAATATTCTTACATAGCCAGTTCAAAATAGATGGTCTCTCCGTCTGCTAGGGTTTCGCCTTTTTAGGGCTATTGCCCTAGCGCCGCCTCTTCCTTGCCGCCGGTACGCTTCTTGATGGCTAAAAAGTTGCTTGATCCTGGATTCCTTTCGGGTAAGCATCCTAAATCATTCAAGGATGCTCTATCTGGCTCTAGTGATTCGAGTGTTTTTCCGGAATTTCGTATTTCTTCGAATCGGGGGATTATTATTTTTTTTTTTTGTTAAGAAAATTTTGGTCCCGATGTTAATTTTAAATATATTTTTAATAATTTTGACCATTAATTTTAAAAATTTTGAACAATTTGTTCTTTCATTCATCAGATTATCAGAATATTTTGATTTTATGTTTTCTCTTTTCAATATATGTAAATATAAGAAATAGAGAGAGATATTACAAGAGGCGGATATAAGGGGAACCAAATTATTTCTTTGGTGATTGACGTACCGAGGGCGGAGGGGAAGACGAAGGAGAGAGAGACAAGGAAAGCCAGCGGGATCCGAGCAGCCATTGTTCGCGGCGGAGGTGGTGGCTGAGGAATTAAGGATGGACGTCGGGGTTCAATCGGTGGGGAGGAAACGAGGGTTGATGTTGTATTTTCATATTAGTTCGAGCATAATTCAAACTAGTCGGATTAAAAGCACTCAGATCAAATCAAATAATTGGTCTTTAATTCTTTATGGTTTCTTTTGGTACAACTATTTTAGAACTTTCTTATAAGTTTTTACTACAAAAATGTTTATTCTAGAAAGTTGTCTCATAAATCAGTAGGAAAGTTGTCCCAAAGGAAGCCTGTCTTGTAAATTGAGATGGTAGACAATAGGATCGATTTAGATTTCATTTGAGACATTTTCTTATTGTTTTAAAACAGTAGCTTTTTAATAAACAAATTTCTTAAAAGCAGGAAAAAAAACTGCAGTCGCAAGCTAGTACAAATGAAACCTTAGTCTCGACCGAAGCTTCAGTGTCCCTCACATAATTGAAGGATTTTATGAGAACCTGAAAAATGAAAGGTGTTTTAAAAAATAGAATTTTTGCTCGAACTATAGCGCAGCGACGCTTCACCTTTGAGCATCGAGACGCTAGGGTCTGGAGCACTAAAAATGGTTGTTGCGGTGTTGGACTCTCTATTCTATAGTAACTCTAAAATCGGCATGATGCGCTGGGTCTAAGCACTACAGCACTAGGCTACTAATAATATTTTTTAATTATAAATATCCCTATACCGCCTCTTCATTCCCTCGCTTCGTATGCTTGGTCGGAAGGAAAGGAGAAGCGAAGGGAGAGGAATAAGAGGGAAAGAGGAGAGAGAAAGGCCTTCAGGGCATTTTTGTCTATCATTCATATTACGATATTATTTTATTCATTGTAATTAGCTATCCTCTTGCTTTTGTTTTCGATAATTTTGATTTCTACGAATTTATCTCTCCTAAATCAGCTATAACTGCATTATCTCCTGATTTCGTAAGCTTTCACAGCGTAAATTCTAATATATTATAAATTTGATCATTCTAAATGATTTGATATGATTTTTTTATATTTTCACATGTTAAATTTGTGTATCAAAATTTCTCTATAAAATGTGTGTGAAAATATATACTGAAATTAAAGTGAAAAATGATGTATTGTGATTGGTAAGATATATTGAACTATATGACGTGTTGAAATGGTTGATATGTATTGGAATATAATACTGGTTTAACTGAGAAAGGAAAGGATGTACTATATTGATACTGATATTTATCTGATAGAAAAGGAGGTATTAATTGTTATCAAATATATAAATGATATTCATATAACAATACAACGATATAACGGAGCAATGATAAAACAATTTCAGAGCAACGATTGGGAGTCATAAGAAGATGAAGATTGATTATAGTCATAAGTATAAGAGCAAGATACCTTCATATGAATATATAATACAATACTGATTACTGATTATTACTAATAACTATTATCAATATTGTAGCTTATATTGTACTGATATTGGTTATTGTTGATACTATTATTGCTCATGATGATATTGATCACTGTTACTAATACGAATCACTACTATTGATATTGTGAACTACGATTTGATGTATTATAAATTGAGCAACAGATAATAGACATAGATATTGATGCATAAATTTTATTATACAATTTACAACATATTTTTTCACTTTTTCTTGCATTAATTTCAGTTGTAATATTTTAAATAATTGATGGATTATTCGCTCATTATTGATTTAAATGATTTCAAGTAAGGAGCATGCATGCAGCTAGATATTATATATGCATTCAGTGATGCTAATGTAGTTTTCATGTCAGTTCTTGGTTCATGTACTCTTTTATAATTAGAGTGAATATTGTATATATCTTTTTGACTCAACTATTATGATGTAATTCTGGACTATATAAATGTGAATTTTATTTTCTATTGTTTATTGTTCATCTGTAACGAAATTAATCAGTTCTGAATGTTGATATTGATTTAATTTTAATGAATAATTAATAAATAAAATGAATTGACAAGATAATAAAGATTGAAAAGAAAAAAAATAACTTTCTCGATTAATCTCGGGGCCTAACAGGATTGAACGATTGTAAGTGAAAATTTCAAGTCAACCTTGCACTCAGCCAACTCATTTTCATCCCCACTTCTATTCAACATCATAGATAAAACATAATAGTGGCCCACTATCGTATCATACATCATGCTCTTCTTAGACATCATAAGAAAAATATGTTCAAAATACATAAACTTTATTTGTTAAGAAGCATTATTTGAAAAAGAAAAATACTTCAGAAAGTTGAAACAGTAAGATTAGAGATAAATAGTTTCAGAAAGTAAGAATTGTTTGCTAAATATCAGCCTGATACAAGCTTTACAAGAATGATTGCAAGATTCAAAAATATGAGAGGAAATCTAAGATACTGGGTGGCATAGATGAGTCCAATTACCTGCCCTTTCATTGACTTGGCTCTACCTCCTCCTGACACTTCAGAGAAACTCCATCCTCTGGGGCCAAGAAAGCGATCCTCGTTTAGCATTGCAAGCGCATTTGCAAGAAGAAAAAAGCCCTCAAGCAACGTCCACAAGCCCATTGTGGCACACTTTGCTTAGCCTGTTTTAGGATAATCAATAGCTTTTGATGTTTAATTATGAGCTATTAGTTCAAATAATTTGCAAACGTATTCTTTAACAGTGGAGTTAAAGAATAAAGGAACACGGAAGCAAGTCTCACCCTAAACTTGAAAGACGACATGAGTTTTTTTTCTTTTTTTCTTTGAAGGAAAAGCTTAATGTTGTTGTTGTTGTTGTTGTTGTTGTTGTAAGGAAAAGCTGGCAGGGCTAAAAATCTCAAGAAAGACAGCACTAACTAAATACAGATTTATTAGGCTTTGTTTGGGATGGTTCTCTTACTGCTTCTTAAAATATGACAGCTTTTTAGTTCAAAAATTTTAATCTCTACTAAAATGTTGCTTTGAAAAACAATAAGAACACCATACCAAATGAAGCCTTAATCACAAGAAAATAAAAAAAGGGCCGTGGTCTGGTCTATACGCATAAATTGAAAGTTTTTGTTTTCTGTGCCGCAATTTTATAAGTAATAAAAGCATATCCTACACACAACTCTCCTTGACTTATTGGTTGAGAGCTTAGGCTTCCAACTAAGAGGTTCAGGGTTCGAGTCTATGTGTATGCGTTGTGTGTGTGAGTTTGCCTTAAATGGCCTAAATGTCCAAAAAAAAAAAAAGCATATCCTACTCATTCTGTGTCAGAAAAACACAGTTTCATGCAGGTTATGTTTAGTTTGATTTTGGTTTCAAGTTTGTTTAAATGGCTTGGTCTTATTTATTTAACTACCCGTCGATTTGAGAATAAACCGAAACGTACTTACCCCTAAAAAATACAGAGTTAGAAAGCTAAATTTTGTTTAACTTTTTATCATCTTCTTATGAAATTACTTTTCATGATCGAGGTGGATCTTTATGTTAGATGGGTTGATGAAAGAGTTCAAGTGCATTACTGGTGAGTGAGATATAAGTATGAAAACGACAAACAAATAAGTAGATCAAAATCAAATTTGTAGAAGATGCCTCAATTGCAACATGTCTTGCGATAAAGTAACATCATTAACAAAGGAGCACACAGATGTGTCTTCGCATAATTTTAACAATTCCCAATTGTTGCACATCCAACACCAAATGCAATTTTTTTTTCTTTTTATTTTAGAGTCCATTTGAGATAGCTTTTTTACTATTTTTTTTAGATCGTTGTCACGTTGTTGTCTGGCTGTTGCATTTGTGCAATTTTTCAGAAAACTTAGTGATGGCAAAAAACTTTTTACAACCAAATTTATGATAAGAAACAACCGTCAGAACAAAGAAAAACGTGTTAAATTTAAGAGAAATTCAGCAAACACCCGTCAGGTTTTATGAAATCTGTAGAGAAATAGCAAAGGCAAGCACTTGAAATTCAATATGAGAAGAAAAAATAACCTGATACAATACAATGAATCTTCAATTCGAGAGGAAGATTTAGCTCTCCAATCTCAAGCCAAAGTTTAGAGCCCAAAACCAAAAGTAGATATCTCAAATTTTAGATTTAATTCAAGATAATCCTAACTCTAGCAAGAAGAAAATTACTTAAGGAAGCACAAATAATTAATCCCTAAAAAGAACCTAAATTTAAATTTTTCCCTCCTAAACTAATGCCTACATTATTGTGTGAACCCCAGTCCTTTTGCCTCCCAAACCAGGCTTCTACCCCCCTGTTTTTCCGCCTCCTGTATATGTGAACCGGTCCCTGGTCTGGTCAGCCGGCTCATCTGGCCCCTAGGACAGTCTAACATTACCCCCCTCCCAAAATCTCACATTATCCTTAAGGTGAAATGAATGAAATTGATGTTTCATCCTCTCATATGATTCCCAAGTGGCATCGAAGTCAGGGAGGCCCCTCCATTTAATCGACACTTCTTTGATCCCCCCTTTTCCTGATCTCACCCTTTATAACTCCACTGGTTCCAACTCCTCAGTCAGTGTCACCAATAAATCTGCACTAACTGCATGTTCTACCAGAGCTATCCTCAACTATGACACATGGAAGACTGGGTGTGTGGTGGCGGTCGGGGGTAACTTTAAGTGGAACGCCACCGCTCCAATCTTTACCAAGATCTCGTGGGTATTGAAGTAACTCGGGGCAAATTTCTCATTCTTCTAGTTGGCCACTACCCTCTATAGGTAGGGTCGTAGTTTTAAGAACAACCTATCCCCAACTTCAAACTGGAAGTCTCTCCTATATGCATCTATCTGCTTTTTTCATGATCTATTGTCTCCTCAATAAGTGCACCTTCAATTCTTCTAACAGCTTATTCCTTTCCTCCAAATACTGCTCTACTGAAGAGTGGTGTGCTTCTTTGTCGAAAATGCACTAAGCGTCATCTGAGAAGCCGAGTGGTACGAAGTATTATACCAATATTTGGCCCAAGCTAAACACTTGGCCCACATCTGTGGTGTTTTAGAAGCAAACACCACAAGTAAGTCTCCAAGCTTCTGTTGGCTACCTTAGTTTGCCCGTCCGTTTGAGCGTGATAGGTGGTGCTTCTCTTAAGAATTGTACCTTGCAACCTGAACAACTCCGTCCAAAACTGACTGAGAAACACCTTATCTTGGTGAGAGACTATCGACTCCGGGATCCCGTGCAGCCTAACCACCTCTCTGATTAATGTTGTAGCTACTGTAACTGTGGTGTAGGGGTGTCGTAAGGGAATGAATGCGCATATTTACGTAGCTTGTCAACAACCACCATAATCATTATGACTCCCTCATATCATGGGAGACCCTCTATGAAATCCATGGACACTTCCTCCCATACCCTGTTTGGAAGTGCTAAGGGTTGTAGTAATCCCCCTGGATCCATAAACATGTACTTATTTCTATGGCACACCTCACACCTTGACACCATCTCCTCCACATCCTTATGCCTACATTTCCATTATAATTCAACAGTCAATCTTCTGTATTTCTATACCTTGGAATGGTCTCCAACCATGCTCCCGTCGAACTCCTCAGTAGGTGGGGAATATGACTAGAGGTTTGTGGCCCATGGTACAGTAGCCTCTCCTTCGAGTTAGTAGCCTGGGTGGATGCTCCTATCCTTTAGTAAATCGCTCCTAATCTTGCTCAGCTCCTCATCCCGCACACTTTCTTCTTTGATAGCCCCCCAATCTATCATCAGGGGTACTGAAAGGACCATCTCCTGGAGCCTATGTTGCACCGATACGAATATGGCAACACAGATAAGACACGATACGGATACATGATACGTCAATTCTTAAAAATACAGGATATGGGTACAGTGCGGACATGACATTATAATATATAAATCATACATAAAAATTAAGAAAGCAATCAAAGTATAATATATAAAATTATACAACAACAACAACAACAAGCCTTTATCCCACTACGTGGGGTCAGCTACATGAATCCTTTTCTCCATTGCCATACAGTGCGTCGCTTCCAGGGGACGCCCTAGCATTAACACAATTTCTTAAATGATTCATGTCATTATTATTCGACAAGTTTTACGCTGGCTGTCGACTACCTAACGCAACCCTCCACTTTTCTCATCCAGGATTTGGGACCTGGCAACGGCAGTGTTAAAATCATTTGTAGCCTTGTAGCTTCTACTATGAAAATAAAAGTATTAAATGTCTAGTACAACAACAAAAGCATAAACATAAATTGTCTAGCACATGAAGTTTCAACTATTCAATAAAAGGAATGATAAGATTAGCTTCTCAAGTGGTTTGTCTTTTCATCAAGTGAAATATTAACAATTTTTAATATTCTCATATCATCAAGAGACTCAAATCCATCTCGGAAATGAGTGAACCTCGCTCGCAGTCGCGGAAGTAAATACAACGTGTCTTTTTTTGTTTTTCAACGGATACCTGTATCGGATACGGGTGTGCTTTTGAAATTAAATAGTTTTTTAATTGGATAAGTCTTTGTCGTATCTGACACATGTCGGTACCGTGTCGGAGGCGTATCCTTATATCGGTGTATCGAATACAACACGCTTTCATAAAAAGGTGTATCAGTGCAACATAGCCTGGAGCTCTCCTTCACACATGGATAAGGCATCATCCACCTTATTCTCCAATCCTAGTTTGTACTGGATCTCAAAATCATATGCCAACAATTTGGACAGCCACCTTTGATCAAGTTCCTCAGTCACCATTCTTTGCTGCAGCAGATATTTCAAGCTCCTCTGGTATGTCATGCCGATGAAGTGCCACTCCAGCAGGTATAGACGCCACTTCTGAATGGCTAACACGATGACCATCAATTCCCTTTCATATACTAACTTCATCCTGGCTGTGGCTATCAACACTTGACAGAAGTAGACTATGGGTTTATGAATCTGCATGAGCACCATCCCCAACCCATATCCTAATGCATCTGTCTTCGCCACGAAGGTCTGATTGAAATCGGATAGGACCAAAACTGGTACTGTGTTCATAGACTTTTTCAGCCTTTCAAAAGACTGATTAGCCTCCTCCCCTCACAAGAAGCTATCCTTCTTAAGCTGGTCTGTCAACAGTCAGGCTATGTTGATGTACCCCCTCACAAACCTTCAGTAATAACCAGTCAAACCTAGGAAGCCCCTCAAGAGTGTGTCTTGTTCTTTAATGGATTAGGGAAATGGGAGTGGCTACAACAGCTAGAAGAGAAATGAGCAAAGTAAAGCATTTTTTTCTTTTTACTTTCTCCCTCCAGCCTCTAATTTCACTCTCTCTCTCTCTCTCTCTCTCTCTCTCTCTCTCTCTCTCTCTCTCTCTCTCTCATCATTTAGAGAGGTTGCATGCTCACAAAGATATTTGTCAATGAAAGATGGAAGTTGTGTTAATTTGAGTTTGGGAGAGGTAAAATTTCAGAGTTTAGGAGAGAAATCTCTACTTAAAATTTTGATGAGATATGCTTGTTTTTCTGTTGTTTAATTATTGTAAATGAATTCAATTCATGCTTGTAACTCCCCTTATTTGTGCTCCGCCATCGTTTGATAAAACATTTTATTTTTCTCTAAGTCCCATAGATGTTAGCCATTATTTTCATTGAACCACATAAATCCAGTGTTTTACTATGTATGATGTTTCATTAAATCCCGATAATTTTGTGTGGTTCAATCATACAGTCACTCACAGATCAGTCATGTGCCACAAAGAGAGGTAGTTTGGACCATTCTTATGACACAAATAAGCATAAATTTCTTCGCATCCCAATCAAATTTATATCCAGTTGCCCAATGTCATACAAACATCCATATCAATATGCTGATTTAGACAGTAAATAATAAGCTGCATACCAAAGCATTAACTTCATCAACAAAACTAAGAGTAAGAATAGTGCATCAAAGTAGAGCTATCAATAAGAAATTATTGTACAATCACTTAAACGAATTATTCCAAGTATTGGGATAATGAAGAACAATAAGAAGCCATTTAAAAATATGATGTCTCTGTCAACAAATCATGAGGCAACAAAACCCATTACAGGTCATCAATAAAAGAAACCGTTAGATTATATTTGCATCAGAGTACTAGGGAACTTCTTAATCCCCTTCACATACACCAAAACTGTAGGTAAGATTATTGCTAGAACTATTTCAATGCAACAATGATGCCAGCAATGTATCACATATTCAACATAGAATTAACTCCTAAAATTCATACACAATGACCTATTGAATCCATTCTACTGCCACTCACAAATAATCAAATGATAATACTGATGTGATTCAAATTTTCATTTCAATTTCTCAAGTTTCTTCCATGAAAGCTCATAAGCAGTACACATCATTTGCTCCTTCAGCACAATCTAGTAAAACTAGAAGGACCAATGTTCTGGGATAAAAAGCAATCCAATTTTTTTTGCCTTGAATGCTCAGTTCGCCTATCCTTAACATCAGGTAACATGCAGTATAAACTTGTTCTAAAACTTAAATACATTAAATTTTAGATCAGTTCTTCCGCTTGCCCTGCCAATATCCTCAAAGAGCAAAATGAATCCTTGGGATTCCATATATGTATTGATTAATGAATTAAAACAGTGATAGAATGAAGCATTACATAGATCAAAGATTAATCAAAAGCTATTCAGTCGCAATAGATTATTACACCATTATTTCTAGCACAGAATCAAGGTCGGTTATGTCCATATAAAAAAGACGAATTACAGAGAACGGGAAAAACATAGAAAGAGATCAGCTAAGCAAAGTAAGAAATCAAAATTAAGGATTCTGAGAATCATGCAGTTAACAAGGAAAAAAACTGAATTAAAAGCTAGGGAATCGGCTGGCTAAAGCCGCGATTTGGTTTTCCCTACCTTCAATCCGGGAACGGATGAACAGTCGGCTTTTTAATCATAAGTCCGAGTCGGTAAACAAAATTTCAAAAAAAAAAAAAAAAAAAAAAAAAAAAAAAATTTCAAAAAAAAAAAAAAAAAAGAAAATAGAAAGAAAGAGGAAATTACCTATTGTTGAAGACCGCGGATCTTCCGTCTCTCCAAACCGGACCAGTCCTCAGGCACGCGACGAACCGATCTAATATCACATAGTTAGCTTTTTAAAAAATCAAATGAATATTTTAAATGAAATTTATTGTTCTTTTTTTCATTCTTCTACCAACAGCATACTTCAAAAATAGCTATAATGAAGATTTTTTTATTAGTATAAACAATTACTCAGAGAGGAATATTTTCTTTAGCTTCAAAACATTTTATTTTACCTCTAAGTATTCTATTACTCAGGGTTTATTTTGACATTTCAAGACATTTGTAACAAGTCTGACTTTTTCAAATTAACAGTCTACGATTTTATTTGAGATAATTTTTTATTACTTTTAAAATATTTTTTAAAAAAAATATATCTACTTTAAAGAAAAAATTATACTTAAAAATTACTTCAAAAAAATAGTAAGAAAGCCAAGAAGCCTAAAACTTAATTTAAAAGAGCTTTCTTAATGATTTGATTTGTAAATCAATTTTTTATATTCAAAAATACAAAAAAAAATTACTTTAAAAACTAATAAAAAAAATATCCTAAATTAAACCTAAATTGAGTTTTTTCCAAAGTAATTAAGAAAGTCATTTCTAAATACTTATTTAACTATCCAAAATATTCTGTTATTTGACAATATAAGAACGTTAAAGAGGTCATTAAATTTAATATAATTATCAATATAAATATACAAATATATGTATACAATTAAATAAATACATAATAAGAGAGGACAAATGTAGAAGTACCATCATTCAAAATAAGCGAAAAAAACACAACTAGAAGGTAACAAACAAATCACTCTCCAAAGATCTAAGGCATACAAATCTAAGAGATTGTTTACTGCTTCTTAAAACAACTTTTTAGTACAAAAATTTTAATTTTTATACTAAAAATTTGTTTTTAAAAGCAGGAAAAAAGCTGTCCCAAATAAAGCCTGGCTCGCAACTTCACATTACATCCAAAGTGAAAGGCCAATGAGATCTTCCTAAAAAAAAGGGCACATAAAAGATAAAGGTCAAAAGAAAATATTGATATTAAAAAGAAACCTTAAGACTTAATGTCTTCTTCATCATCTTCAATCTTTGGTGCTAAGTAAAATCTAATGTAGCCCATGTCTGCAATCTTGTACTCGATAACCACCGGCAGATCAGATGATAGGCTTATTGTCACAGACTCGGACAAGGAAGTGGCTTTGGTGAAAGAATTCAAGTATCTCAAGGCGAATGTTAAGCTTACGGGCTCATTCATCTCAATGATAGTAGCTTCATCTGGCTATTAAAACAAATTAGAAAAAAAAAAAACTTTTTATTCAGCTCGGCTAAGAAGAATCATCACAAGAAGTTCTGTAAGCTCTATCTTTCATGTCGGGGGAAAAATTCAGAGCATGAATTGTTAAAGCGAAGCACTAACAAGAAAGTTAACTGGAACACGAATACATTCATGTTTTTATGCTGAAATGAGAAATACTTTAGCTAACACAGTTGATATCATGGCCTATACGGTTGAAGGTGTGCTTAGAATGATAATTCTAATGGGTAGTTAGGAGTAAGTTAGTGGGTCTTGGTAGTTCATAGGCACTTAGTATTTATTAGGTTATTATTAGTTGCTTAAATGAGTCATTAGGGTTTTATAATTCTATAAATACACTCCTCTTCATTGTAAAATGAATGAAGAAAATTTTGGCTACTCTCTCTCTCTCTCTCTGCTCTCCATATGCAGTTGTAGACATCTTCTAATTGAATTTATCTTCTTCCACCAGTACTTTTTGAAATTTGAGGCAAGTTCAAAATTGCCTAATTATCCATAAATTTTTCTTAAGGGTGGTTTGGTCAAAATTATTATGGGTGTAGCGTAAAGTAAATACATGGGTTTTAAAATTTTTAGTATTTTGACTGAAAGTAATACACAATTAAAGTATCTTACCAATGGATTTAGAATCGCAAAATAGCTCCTTTTGGTATATTTGGAATTCTTTGGTATATTTGGAATTCTTTTGTATATTTGGAATTTGAATAGATCAAAAGAATTCTAAATATAAACATGATGTTGTTGACCTTGATTTTGCCAAACCCTTGGATCAAAGGGTTGACTTGCTCAAATTGACCAAGCCAGGACCCAAGATCCCTCCTATCCAATTCAGTGGGTCAAACTGAGTTTGCTGAGCCCAGACTTAGGCTCTGGGTCAACCTGGTTGACTAGGTCAACCTGGGTTGACCCAAATTGACCCTAATTCCCTTCTACTTGATTTCAAATCCAATTTGAACCTCCTGGGGTCAACCTCGCACCTCACCTTCTACTAAAAGCCCAAGACTTACAAAACCCACCAACCTAACCCTAACTACTTTCACAGCTATTATCCTAAAAAATAACAACTAAGGTAATAAAGAAAAAACAGTAAATTATATTAGTGATATCACATTGATCCAACTATAATAATGATTCAAATATAATATAAAATTTTAGAAATATAAGGCAACATGAATCAACAAGCATTGCGCTAAAGAGGGACATAATGTATTAGCTTAATACAAAAAGGCATATTTAATTCAGAATTCAATCAAGTATGGCAAGAGAAATATTAACCTTATCAATAGTCTTATTCTGCCTGCAGACAATGTTAGCAGTTCCAATATCACCTCTTGTGGTGAATTTAACTCCTTCCTTGGTAACTGAAATAACAACTGCATAAACCAGAAACCATACTTTTTAGATGAACAAAATAGCAACAAAATTCTAACCTATGAGGTCTTTTAACTTTAACAATAATTTTACCAGTGTCTCCTATGCTGCTGAGATCCTTACAAATCCTAGAAAATTCTGAAGATGGCATCTTCACGATTGCATGATACTCTGCCTCCGGAATGCCTAGATGCTCACTATCAATATCCATAAGCTTCATCTCAAAATCTGAAATCTTATCTTGATCTGTTCAATAGTTGAGAGGGTATTAAGTGCATCAACAGTATAGACCAAAAAAAAAAAAGATTTAGCAAAATATAATAAGAGTAAAAAAAAAAAAGATTTAGTCAAAAAATAATATCCAATGGAAAAAGATAATGGAAGAACCACAACAGGGCATGCATGGCGACGCATAACCCAAAAATGAACTCCAGAACAGGCAAACCCACTTGAATGGAACTATTAAGAAAAGGAACAGACATAAAGGGAACCAAACAAAACCAAAAGGGTTTCTCCTTACTAGGGCTCTCGAACATGAAAGTGATAGTGTCGCCGCCATCGTCGCCCTTGATGGTGATGATGTCATCGTTTCCAGCGCATTTGAGCATCTTAGACATGTTATTGAGGTTCATCCCCATGGAGATGTTTCGATCACAGCGGTAATGCTCGAAACCCTCAGATCGGAGGAGGAGCGCAACGAGGGCGACGTGGCTCGAGTCCATTGCTTGGAGAGACAACCCAGTCGCCGAGCAATCAAAGTTAGCATCTGTTACCAGATCTTTGATCGCCTCGATGACCTTCTTCAGAAGGCTTCCCTGTACTAGCCGCAACTCCAACATCTCCTCCTTGCTACGGTTGCTTCGACAACTGCTTTCCTTGGCTAGGGTAGGGTTCGATGGGGTTTTTAGGAAGGCTCGGAGCCGCACAAATGCGACTTTCAGTTGAGAAAGGCGGGAAGAAAGTATCGCCGAGTATAGATGGCGAGGGAGTGGGAAATGGCTTCTCCGACAAGGATCAAAGATGATGGGACAATTTTTAAACAGAATATGCTAATTAAATTAATTATAAAAATTATTTAAAATAGATCATGCCGAGTTACTCGTTAAATGATCAATTATGACTATTTTAATTTTTTCTTTTTTGTTAAATTAATTTTTATAATTAATATAGTTAATATATCCTATTTCAAAATTAATTATAAATAATTTAATGTTTAGTATTATAATTTATGAAGTTAGAGTAGCATTTGAACTTTAAATATCATAATATAACTATTAAACTTAATTATTAAGTTCTTTATATAAAGTGCTAAATAATTCACAATAGTAGAAAAAATTTGTATTAATTATTAAGCTATTTATAAAGTGTTGAAATCATAGTTAGGAGATGAATCTTGCATTGAAAATCAAGCAATGACAATTAAATGATTATGGTCAAATTGCGATAGTTATTAGTGGTGATTACCGACATCAAACGTTTATATTAGCGTTTGTATTCTCCATACCTTTAAGCTTTAGTATTCCGTCTTCTAATGTGAAGAGTGTGGTAAGTTCATTTTTTTAAAGACATTTTGATTATTTTATCTAAATACCGACTCACGATAATTATCATGATCATAGATCATTATATATAGAAGTATCTCGTTAATATCAAAATTTAGTGAAATTAGGCTGGTTATATTCATTTTATTGAGGCGCTTATTTCAACTATAAATTTGATAAAATCTAATTTCGTATGGGTCAAAAATTTAATTCCGAAATATTATTGTTAACAAATTTATCTCCATTGGATGTTTTCTATTGAAAGCTTTTAAAACCCTCTTTAAAATTATATAAAACATTCGAAAAATATATCCTTGAAAGCCGGGGCGGAAACCCCTAGTGCTCGTGAGGGCTCACCCTAAAAAAATTAAAATACTAAGATCTTTGGGTGAAAAATAATAAGAGAGCTTAGGCTTTATTCGGGACAGCTTTTTTCTTATTTTAAAAAATAAATTTCTAATATACAAATTTTTTAAAAATTTTTTTTACTAGAAATATGCTTCAAAGAAGTTATGCAAATGAAACATGAGTGAGCAGAAACCAAAACATTCCAAAATTAAAGTTGCAGGTTAGATGGTGTCATTGCCCCTTGTGATGCAATGAGGATCATTTGTTTGGATTAGGGGTGTCAATTCGGGTCGACACGGGTCGAGTTCAAGTTGAACCCGAGCTAACCCAGATCTAAACGGGTCAACCCGAACCCAACCCGTATTTGCAAACGGGCCGGACATTTCAACCCGTACCCGACCCGCTCGGGTTGCCGAGTTGACCCGACCCGACCCAAGCGCGGCTGTGCGAGATCGCGAGCGGCAGCGGCATAGTCCAAGTCGCGACTCGCGAGCGCGCCTGCGAAGCGGAGCTGGTCGCCTGGTCAGGCCAGACGATGGTCGCGGAATCCGCCGAGGAGTCGGGCCAAGTGCGGGCTGGTCCGGCTGGACGCAGTCACGCAGGATCCGTTGCTCCGCGGCTATGCGGGCTCGCCGGGTGCGCGAGTTCGCAGGTGTCCAAACCTGACGCGGACGCGACCTGACGAGCTGACGAGACGCGAACTGAGCAGCGGATTTGCGAAACGGGTCAATTCGGGTTGACCTGTGGGTTGTCGGGTCAACCCGAACCCGACCCATTTTTCAAACCGGTCAAAAATTCAAACCCGGACCCGATCCGTTTCACAAACGGGTTGACCCAAACCTGAATTTTTTCGGGTCGGGTCAAAAATTGACACCCCAAGTTTGGTTAGCTTGAAAGGTGATTGATTACAAGCACACTTTAAGAAATTTCTGGTTAGATTGGAGAGTCAAATCTGATCTAAGCATAATAAAATAAAAAACAAATGGCTGTGGCTCATCTTCAAATATATAGAAAGATTCAAAATCCAAACTCTTTTTTTTTTTAAGCAAGCTGTTTACTTGACAAATTTGCATGCTGTATTTGCAAGCTGCTTTGAAAATAAACACATAAAAAAAGCCATGAAAATACAAAACATAAAACATCCATAGTTCCGAAACTCACACAATCTGAAAAGGAAAATTAGTGTGAGTTTCCAAATTATATCATTGGAAACTGAAAGCAAATGGGGGCGCGAATTTAACAAATATTACCAACAACATAAAAGGAAGGTCAGCCTCCCATCGCAGATTAGCTATCAGGAACTGAGGTTGATGTGCGCTTAACTGAGGCGCACTTAATAAGATGATTGTAGCTTCCCTTCTCCTTGAAAAGCTGAGAAAAATGGTGTTTGCAGTACAGAATGCCTTCAAGAGCCGCATAATTTGAAGGAGTAATGGCGCAGCCTCCATGGGAACATCTGAAACAGGATTTGTGGTATGCCAATCCTTCAACGGTCACCTGAGATTTTTGCAATACTAAAAAGTTGCTTTAAGAAGCAACAAGAAAGTCGTCCAAACAAAACCTTAGTTTACCTACGCCGACTTCCAATGAAACAAAAGAGTGCACAGTACCGGGACAATGTGAAAATGTGGTTAAGATATGTAAAAGATGAACATGACTTGCTTAGAATTTGATGACTTATTTAGAGAACTTATATATGTAAAAGATGAATGAAGCAAGATGACATCTGATAGAAGTTATCAGGCAAAATGATATCATTAAAATTGCATTGTAACAAAGCATCAAAGCCATATGCAGAAATGACATTCATGGAATTCTTTTCCAATAAAGATTATATGATAAATTAATGAAAAAATGGCCAAACCTTCTCAAGGGGATATGCTGTCTTTGAACAAATAGCACACTTTTCCTGAGTTCCAGAGAACATGCCAGCAGCTTTGCTAGGAGATCTCGTCTGAGAAAATTACCAAAAATTTTAACGTGATTTAGGCTCCAATAGTATATGTTTACCAATTGAGACAATAGAAATAAGATAATGAACACACCAGCTCTGGAGTTAACTTCTCTGAAGATTTTGCCGCTGTCAATAGGAGCAATGGTTGATCAGAATAAATACAGAATAGAAACAATATTCTCCACAACTATATAACCAAGAATGTAGCCTTACGTGATTGGAAATTCTTGTTAAAGTTTCCTGCCTCCCTAAAGAGTTGTTCAAAATGAGGTTTGCAGTATAGAACACCTTCCATTGATGAGTAATTACTAAGCTGAAGAAAAGAAGAATACATTTATATTAAAAAGCTCAAAATTTCAGAAGCTTTCCTATAGAAAGATAATTAAAATTAACCGATCATAAGGAAGATTAAATAAAAACCTCATAATATTGGAAGCAATGACAATAATACGTAACACATACAAAGTTTTCTTGCGCTTCATATCAAAACTTAAAATTTATAGCACAAGCAACCTAGTTACTCTTAAAATTATTAGAGCTATTGGAATTATTCATTATCATATAAATATTAGAATATATGTAGTTGAAATCTATAGAACTTATTAATGTAATATATCATCATTATTGATGATATTCTCTTTTATTATATTTCTCTTATTGCAATTTTTTTTTACCTTCATATAGGCATATTTGTATTAGCAATACAATTGAATAGAATCAAACAAAGATATATCCCTCTATGATTTCTAACAACTATTATACCAAAAATTGGCAACCAATAAACTCTCGACCTGTGATCAAGCAATGTTTGAATACATTCTTTGGCTATTCAAAGGCTGCTCTACAATATGACTTAATTAGCAACCCAACATAAGCTATCACTGATAATTGAAGAGAAGCAATACATGCGCTACTGGACTCCAGCGAACTAAAATTATTGGGGAGAATGGAATTGGACACCATTGGTTGATATGGATAAACTAATAGCCGTTCAACATTAAAGCTGCATCCATTCTAATCTATAAATGATATCCCTATAATTGCACTCCTTGATGAACATCAACTAAGGCCTAGAATTAGATAATAAATTTTGATTTGTTTAATGCTCTACTAATTAGACCCATAAAAGATCATGCAAGATGCTATGAAGGGGATATTATTCCTCCACAAAGAGATTATTCTTTGTTGTAATCCTCTTCAACTCATTGATCAGGTAATAATATTCTCTTTTCATTATATTACTTTGTATTGTGATCCACTGTGAAGTAGATCTTGAACCAAATTCCCCTCGTTAGATCTTAAACATAATTAACAATTACATTTAGATCTTATTTTCATCATTGAAATCAACCTAGTAATAGCATAAATGACCAAAATCTTGATTAACTTCTTTTAACCTTTTAGAATCGAATCAATAACTTCACACTTCACCATAAGCTATTTAAGATAACAAAGAGAGGTAATTGCTTGCACCATGAAAAGTTTAGTAGGCCAAAACCTTTTTTTTTCCTATTAAATTGATTCCAAATAAAGATAATGCATCAAATATTTAACACATTGATCCGATAATGTTTTACTAAACTACTTTTGCAATTTAACAATCTGAAATCAATATAATCCATCAAATCTTCAAATATTTAACACATTGATTGGATAATGTTTTACTAGACTATTTTTGCAATTTAACAATCTGATGGTGCTACGTATAGCAATGTTTTGTAGCAAAACAGATTATAGGGATTAGTTAGATAATGAATTAAGTCAAATAACATATCCTATACTAAATCTAAGACTTTGACACTAGGTCTATGCCATTTAGCTCTCTGAATTTAATCAATTTATACCTTGTGGCAATCTCATATGCTATAAAATAAAAAAAGTGTTTTGAATTTGAGCACAAACCCAATTCCTTAAGGATGTTGTCCACCAAGACCAAATTAGTAGGACCATATAAGAACTCTCAGACAATTCCACTCCATGAAAGCTAGTCAGAAAATTTTTGTAGTTTAATCATAATGATACTCATAGAGATACATGACTGTACAAAAATTTAAGAAGAACTCCGTTTCTATAGCTTAATGGCAATGAATTTTGCATTGAGACTATTCTTGAAGGCAAACGAAAAATTCTCGCCACAAATCTTTAAAAATAAGCGAACGTGATCATATTGCAGCAACATGGTGTGTCCATTGTGCCTCATCTTCTGTTGTATTTAAAGAATGGAAGGGATTGGAAAAAGGAAGAGGGTGTGGCACATTTTCCATACTCACAACATATATTCTGAATCTATATTTGTATCCCTTAATTGCAGTTCCTAAGGTAGAAAGATACAAACATTATGGGATTAGTTTCGGGCAACCATTGGGAGATTGAAAGAAAGTCATTGTCACAGTATTGTAGTGACTGTCTCGTAATGCTCCTTGAGAGGCATAATATAAAAGGTTGAGATATTAAAATGGAAGACAAACCATCACCTCTAATATCCTGAACAACACTTATTATGCCGAAAAGTTCCATCAACATGCTAAAATTTTCTAACTTAAAAAGCAAGTGGCAAGGCATTTAACTTTTTTTTTTATTCTTTCAAAGCATAAGAAAATCAATTAAAACATTCCAAATAGCTGAAAATTATTAAACAATTAATAATCTTCAAACAAAATATTTAGAGATTTGATGAAATCTTATAAACAGGGCATCCAAATTGCAAAACAAAGCACAGCTGTGCATTCAAAAGTACTATTTTATACAAAAATCCATCTATTATTAAAAAAGTAGTTTAACAAAATAAGCAGAAGAATTCAATATAAGTCATTAAATGTGCACTAGCCATAAATAGCACGAGGGATAATTACACTTTGATCCACCATTTTCCAATAGAGACACTTTAGACACATTTAGGTGCCTCATGTATCGCGAAAACAAACCTCCTTGCTCATTCATTTCAAAAGAAATTTATGTTTTTGAAGTAAAAGGAGTACCCAACATATATTTTCTACTTTGGTGCTTCTTCGATAATAAGATGTCTCATTTTCTTCCTTTTAAATTACCACCTAAACTTCTCTCCACAGCACCAACGCCAACCCTTCGAATTGCTCAAGACCCTTCCATCGCTCACCACCAGCCCAAATAATACCCCAAATCACAAGAACTGTAAGAACAAGGGAGAAAACTACCACCCTTTGTTTTGAAGACTTAAAGATAAAAGAAGAAGATCATGAAGTAAGACGATAAATGCAGAAGAAAAATCAGTCCGGTCACCGGACGTAATAATTCGCCCGCAAGAAGAGGGTGGACAGACGAGCAATTCACTAGCATTTAAGAAGAGCAAAGAAGATTGAAGTAAAAGTATCCATATCAAGGCAGATTTACATATTTGACACATAAGGCACAACATCTGCATAATATCGAGGATAAAAAAAAGAAAAGGAGCCAAATTGCCTTTGAAAATATCTTTTATCATGGTGTCGGGCGCACAGTTTTTTTTTCTGCTTTTTAAAATAACTTTTAGTACAAAATAAATTTTTTTTTACTAAAAAAATAATTTATATACTAAAAACTGTTTTAGAAATCAGCAAAAAAGTCTGTCCCAAATGCCTTAATAGCGATTCAATTATGAACCACCAGTCATTACGGATACAAGGAATAACTTCCTGACAGATTCAGATCATACATCAATAAAATAATTTGACTAAAAGAACTGTAGATCGCAAAAAACAAGAACTTTTTCATTTCCAGAGTAACTACAAGTTCCGATAATGTGAAAACATAAGCCTTAATTTTGTCCATTTTTTAACCTGTGAAAACAAGAATCAATGGTGAAAATACCTTTACAGGGTTCCTTTACAGTGATTGCACTTGAAGCAAGATGAAAATACCTTTAGGGTTCCTTTACAGTGATTGCACTTGAAGCAAGACTTGTGATAGGTCACGCCATCCGCCATCAACTGATCCATAAGGTATACGGTCTTCTCGCAGACCTTACACTTCTGCTGCGTTCCAAGGAAAGCCATTCCCACTGGATCGAACGACTATCTTTCTCACTCCCTCAATCGCAAACCAAATCAAAAGACTTTCTCCACCAGATCCGGAAAGGGAAAAAAAATCTAACCTTCTATCAGAATTCAGCTGCACCTGGAAAACGACCAAAAAACCGGGAAAATTAGAATAAAAGTAGAACTAGCCAGAAACCAGCAGAGAAGAAAGGATCCCGTTCGATTCAACCTAAGATCTCGCCAGAATCTACTCCTCCCGATCGAGATCTATCTATCGGCGACGTGTTAGGACTTTCAGTCAGGCAGAAGTAAACTTTCTTGTTGCTGCAAAAATACAGAGGAAATCAAAAGGAACGAGCTTTTCCAATATAAAAAGGAAATGTAAAAGAGCCGCGATGCGATAATGGCAGCTTCAGTAAAAAAATCGACAATTGGACGCAAGACATCGATGCTTCACCACGATCGTGTGGGCCCCGCTCGAACTCATTTAAATTACTCCGTCCAAACTGTGATGTGTGCAGCAATTAATTATGGGAATGTGGCATCATAAAAGAACCAGCGGCTCTATTTATTGAAATTAATTAGCCTAAAAAATGCCTCTTATTAAAATATAATAAAAATAATAATATTCAGTTAACCTTAGTGAAAAAAAAAAATTTCTCTTATCACGTAATTGGTAAGAGCAAAACCTAAAATAAATTATCATTATTGCTTCTTGCAGTTAATAATTGCATGTGAAAAGAAATTAATATTGTATATAATATCTCGAATTGATTAATTTTAATATAAATTTAAAAATTTTAAAGCTAATTTTCATGTGCTTGACATTAGAATATTTATGATTTTTTCTTAGAAAACTACTTTAAGAAGCAGTAAAAAAATCGTCCCAAACAAAATATAAGTCAACTTTTGAATTAAATGGAAGTAGGTTTTCGTTTAGGACGATTTTTTTACTGATTCTTAAAATAATTTTTAGTACAAAATTAAAATTTTATACTAGAAAGTTATTTTAAGAATCAGTAAGAAAGCCGTTCAAAAGAAGGCTTCGTTTAGGATAGCTTTAAATTACTATTTTTTCTCTATTTAAAAAAAAATTGTGCTAAAAAATATTTTTACAAAGCAATAAAAAAGTCTGGGCTCCAACACAATAAACTCAACTCTTGCATGATGAAATTTTATGATAATGCCTTCATTAAATCTATGAAACCTAGCACGCATCTCAAGAACATCAATACAAATCCTCTAGTTAAATTTGACTATCTAATTGCACTTAAGAAACAGTCATATATCTATTCATTATCCTTGAGATTTAATCATCCAGCACGAATTGTAACAAGGCGATTAATTCATCCAATGTATATTTTATCAACATATTAAAATACCCTTTTCACCAAATGTATATTTCTATGATGCATGCAAAAAATAGTTCCATATAAATGGTTATGTATTTCAATAATTTAAATTAAATCCTAGTCATTTCCAGGTGGAAACCGCCGTAGGGGCGCCACCCCCCAAAAACCCTAGCAGGTTGAACCATGCCAGGAGGCATTGTCCCCTTTGACCCTCGATATATCGGTCCAAGGACGAGTCTGCCTCTTGTACCTCAAGCAAATACTAATAGAATTATTTCAACTGAGCGTGACCCTGTGACTTTTTTCCCTTTCCAGTGGTTTCCACGTAAAAATCCTGGTGTTTTTATTTCTTTCCTGTTTATGTGTTGGATATCCGTGCAACGCTGAGATGAAAACTTTCTAACTCTATCGTCACGAATATAATAGTCCGCAACACCAACTTTTAAAAGAGAGACATAAAATTAAGTGCTATAGAGATAAGTGTGCTCAGGTGAATGAATGACTTTATACGTAGCAATAGAATGATTTTTTTTTATTAAATAAGATTGGAGAGAGTCATCTTAGATTGCTTAGTCATATTAAAAAAAAACATCGACCTTCTAATGATCTTGTTAAAAGAGTAGATATATTAGACTATGCCTATGTTAAAAAAAGGGACAAAGACCAAAAAAAATTTGTTTAGAAAGTATTAAAAATGATTTTTTTAATAAATTTAAATAAAATTTTGACTCTTAAAATACACAACAGAGAAAAAATAATTCATGTCGCTATCTATACACAACAGAGAAAAAATAATTCATGTCACTATCTTCACTTAGTAGGGCAAAAGACTTATTATTGTTGTTACAATAATATTTAACTCTTTCAAATTATTTAAAAAAAAAAAACTCTTTCAAATTATTACAGGGTATCCAAACATATCTTAAAGCTGAAACAAACCAGTATTATTTAATAATTTAACTCCGGTTAGACTCACCAACCTATCCTTTGAGGCTCACTTAGAATCTCAAAAGAAAAAAAAAATTATAAAATCCACCTTATTATCTTCTATCAAACATTCCTTTAAAATTATAACATACGGCATTTAAAAATCTAAATCATGCATTTAGTTATATTTATCTACAATTTATTTATAAAAATAAAAAATGCATAATTATTAAAATATCAATAAATTTTTTGAAAATATTTATCTAGAAAATTTTGAATTCAATATAACATACCAAACAAATAAATGAAAATATATATACTAGTTTTAAAAATAAAATAATGATTTAAAGCATATATACGTACAAATGTTATTTTTTTTCAAATGAAGTGTTATCATTAAATATTACAATTAGGAGCTATTTCATTCAAACTAAGTATAAGAATTTAAAGAAATATTGAGGTTTGGTCTAAAATAAAACAATTGCATAATAAAATTTTAAAGCTCGCCTTTGTACGATTTTTAAATGTACCATAAATTCACCCCATTATCATTTCCCGCCAACAAACCCCCAAGAGAAATTATTCGGTGAGGACATCAAACGCCGTCCAGAGACCAACCAGAATGAGCCATCACCCCCTGCTTGATACAGCTCAGTACTTGGCTCGATATTATTGGCATGACGCATTTTGATTGATCTACGAACGGTAAACTACATTCGGCTTCCGCACAAAATAATTTCTCCCAATGCTGACTACATGTTGCTCACTCGCCCCCATTTTTCAAAGAACATTTAGGTCAGGTAAGACAAACTCACAAATATATTACATACACAAAATCAAAACTCTCAATCAACAGATCAAGATAAAACTCCATCCCACCAGCCCCTTAAATTGGCAATTAAAAAAAAATCTCCACAAATCAATGAGCCGCTGATCTTTTAACAGCATTGAAAACGTCGCTAATGCCACTTGTCAATTATAAAAAAACTCCCTAAACAAAGAACTTTTATTTTATCCAGTGAACGTACGCTCCTCTACGTTCGGATCTAGGCAAAAAAAACGTAATACCGAGTACCGAGTTGTACCGAGTTTTTTAAAAAAGCCCTTAAATTGGCAATTAAAAAAAAATCTCCACAAATCAATGAGCCGCTGATCTTTTAACAGCATTGAAAACGTCGCTAATGCCACTTGTCAATTATAAAAAAAACTCCCTAAACAAAACGAGTTTGAAGAACCGGACAATTTTTTTTCTACAGAATATAAAAAAAAAACGGGCCAGCATAGCCCCTCTCTTATCCACAAACACTTCATTTGAATGCTGAAATTTGAGCAAAACAGAGTGAGAAATGATTGAAAATTATAAATCATTGGCTGCAAATTCATATAAAATTACAAATTATTTATTTTTTAAGACATCTAGATCAATTAAGACAAACTTCGAACTCAAAATCTACTTTTTCCTGCAGCCCAAACAAACCACTAAAACAAAAACGATCCTCACAGAAAATATGGAACCATCCAATCCATTGCAGCAATTGGAACCCCAACAACTACTAATATGTTCTCATAGAGCTCTATTATTTCACAATACAAAATCCACTAAATGCAACTGTGAGCTGTAGCAAGCATTACACCTCAATTACAATATCTATATATGGTAAAAATGGAAACAGGGAAAAAAGAAAAAGCCGAAAATTACTATACATTTACAGTCTCAAACAAGCATCTGGTGGCCAATAAAATAACTCGATTACACGCATTTGAATGATTAATAGGAAGATAACACATCAATGGTGTACAAAATCGATCTGAGCATTTGAAAAGCATCAAAATGCACTTGCCTGGATTTTGATGGTGATTTTGCTAAGCTTAATCTTGTGAGACTGCTAAAATTAAGATGGATTCACATAGAGAACTGGAACAAGTCCGGCTAGTTTCCCATCTCTCCCTGGTCGCTTTTTCTTTACATAGTACCAACCATCAACCTCATCCTCAATCTCAAACTCTTCTCCAGCATCTAAACTTAACTGCAAGAAGGAAAGAAAGAAGAGTTTTTGTGAAGGAATTGAAAAACTTTACTCATTTTTGTAGGAATTTGATGGAAGAAACGGGTTCAATATTGCAGGCATACCTCGTCATCTCCACCTGCAGTGAAGTCATATAATGCTTTCCCAAATTGAGGGTTATCGGAAGGATTTTCATCATTGCTATGTGAGCCAAAACTTTGCCCAGCTATTGGATTCTCAAATGATTCATAACTTTGTAGAGTTGAAGATGAATATGACGGAGGTTCTTCTTTGATCTGAACATTGTACAGCGTCTTTAGTTATTATATTATAATGCGATGGGATATCATAAGTAAGAGAAAAGCTTACCGGAGATGCAGACCCCTCATAATTCGAACTTCCAAATGAATTATTGCTGAACCTGCTACCAGTGGTAGCTGGCCTATTGTCCTGAGAAGGCTGTAAACAACTTTCTTAGAAATTTTCATCAAACGAAATTTCCATCAACTTTATATGAATTCTAAGAGTGTATGTAAAGCTTTCAATATTAATTTCTAATGGCAGAGATTGATAGAATCAATCTTTGCCATAAAAAGTGCATTGCAGGGCTGCGGAGGAGTAAACAAAACCATGCAGTTAACACCTCAACTGTAAAGGATCTACACCCTAATTCAAGTTAAAGGGTGGGATTTGGGCATTAGCTAAGTTGCCTCTAGTGTATTATAAAGGTCCCAAGTTCGAGTGATTAAAATAACCACTCTGAAAAAACAAGAATAAGGCTGCGTACAACAACCCCTCCCTAGACTCTGCATTGGCCGGACACAATACATTTGGTAAGCCCTTTGAGTGAATTATCATCAAGTCATTGATGAAGGCATAGCAACATTTTTCAATCTATAAGGACATCTAATTTAAGGCCCAAGATCACATAACCACCCATTATAAGCTCAAAGGTTGGGGCTTTTAAATCAATAATCAAAATTTCCTTAGAAGTCCATAGCATTAATAGAATAAACTTAAATGGCCGGGAGTGGTTCTCGAAAATCGAACCAATTTACAAGGGTTGCAGCCTTCATCAATAGTATCAGTTGGTTCATTGGCGAAGGAGAAAACAAAGCTTCAACATTTTCCACAATTTGTGGTGCAACATTTTTTTCAACCAATCATCATGATAACTGTATTTATAACCTAAATTCAAACGAGGATTACGTAATCCATTCTATCAAGTTCAATAATGATGTCTAGGAAGTACTTATAGATTAGCTTTCAAACATAAATATGAAAACAAAATTAATTCCATCATTGTGCTCATCAATATACAGAAGTTCAAAAACAAAAGATAAGTTTGATACAACAAAAATAGGATAGATAGGAAATTTGATGAGTACCGATTGTTGTGAAACCCCATAGCCTGATGGGCGTGAACTGAACAAGGATGGGTATCCCATACCACTAAAGTGAGATGATATAGAAGATTCAATTGAGCCAGTTGATTCAGGAGAAGAGGTCCCTGATGACTTGGCATCATCTTCCTAAAAAAATAAAAAAAACATTCCTGAAATTTACAGCAATTATCATCAATTAGTAATAGCTATGAGCATATCTAATATATAGTCACCTCTGCCTCGTAAGTTTCTAAAAGCGTCTTTGCCCACATATCATCGTAAGTGGCTGATGGCCGTGAAGTTATGTTCTCTTCCTCAACATCTGGAGCATCAGTTCCAGCACCAGCAAGAAATTCATTAACCTGGTACCACAAGTGTACAATGAGACAATTGCATGTAGAAAATACTCACAAGTTGAATACCATTTTAACGCAAAGAACTAGGAAAATATTATTAAACCAATCTAGGTCGAGTAATTAGGGAGATACTTGAATGAAAATAGCATAGCAATGCCATTGCAAACAATCGGTATTGACATATAAAAATAGCTTACTCTATCCATTGCTGGTGCATTGCTTTCCCACATGCCATTTCCTAGATTTGCTGCCCAAGCCATTGCCAAGTCTGGATCAATAGAGCTGGTCTCTGGAAGTTGAGCTTTAGATTCGTATACAAGATCAGAAATTCCAGTAGCAACAGCTGGATCATTTAGTCCACTGGAAGCACTTATATTGTGTCGGTTCCGATAGATTTCAATCAGCTTTGCACTGTCACAGAAATTTAAGACAACTAAAGCCAGGTGAATAAAAAAAGATAAATGCTTGTTACATAATGGAAGTATCAAGTTAAATCCAATGAATTCAAGAAGCATGGCCAGAAGAACACAGGAAATTAGATAGGATTTCTTTCAATTTAACAGGATTTTTAAATTTATTTTAGATTGAAATTAGAATAAGCTACCATTTTAGATAATATTTGGCTTGAACTTTGAATTAATTAGGACTTGGATAGCATTAGAAATCAAAATTAGATTTAATTTTATCATTCAACTTTATTTTTATAAATTGGAGATCCCTAGAGACTGTATTTGCTTAGTTGATTGATGAATAAATCTTGAATCTTCATTGTCATTTCTACCACGGATGTGAATGTTGTATGTGTGCTTTCCTACCTTAGCGATTACATATTCTCTTTTAACACCTACTTGGGATCATACAAAACTTAACATAGCATTCGCACTGTAGTGCACGCTGCACCAGCTCCCCAAATGCTGGCATGGACTTGTGTTTGCTTCTCTTGTCTCATGGCATGCATTTGCTATATGTTTGCTTCACTGTTGTTACCTCTCACAACTTTTTCCATCATCCACATATATCTCCACCAGTTGTTGCCGTTTCTTTTTCTAGACTTCATCTCAGTAACTAAGGACAATAACTATGTTTTATAATTTTAATAAGCTCTGGTTTCAAGCTTTAGAGTTTTCTGTATTTGTTATCATGACATTTGTGCAATCAAGAGAAGTGAATTATACAGGATATGCAACTTATTAATGGAGAAAATATCAAAAACATAAAAACAAACATATGGATGTTCAAACTTATGAATATTCACTAGTGTCATCACTAATGTTTAATAGAAATGTTTTATCATGATCAAAAGCATCTTTGTACGAAAAATTCTTTGGAGTTGAGAAAATGATTTAAATATGGATTAAGATGATAGGAAAAATAGTGCTTAAAATTCTATATGACAACTTTAAGGAATCACTCAATTTTTAGTAATATAAATCAATAACCGAACTACACCAGTTCAAACATATGTGTCAACTCCACAAATTTAAAAATCTAATCCATTTTTTGAGTTAAACTGTGAATAATATTATTGTGCAGATGAATTATTAAATGTTGTGACAATCAGATTTAATTTAATTGATCGAGGTTGCGCCCAAGGCTGAACCAAAATTTTTACAATAAATGATGATGCACCTAAGATTGAGGTTGAGTCAGCACCACTTATAGAGATCATTGTTGTTTTTGAGACGGTTCAAATGACATAACAATATGAGTTATAGTTCACAACAAAACTTCATTCATCAATATAAATTATTAGTGTAAAAGCCTAAAATAGTTCCTCAACTATTAGTAAATATCCAATTTAGTCCTAAACTTTCATTATGACCCAATTTAGTCCCCCGATTATTAGAAAATATTCCGATTTAGTCCTAAGGCCTAAAGTACTAATTAAAATTAACCCATACAATTATCAATTATGATTTACGTATTTATTTTAATATGATAAATAACAAAATATATAAAAATAATAATATAATCGCATATACATCCTAAAACCCAAAATGCTCTCACATTTAACTGATTAGGTTAACTTTAACTATTACTAGGAAGCACAAAAGATGGACGTCACTCAAGAGTTTTCGCCGGCTCCCGGGGCTAGGCTGCAAAAGTTTATGTACAAAGAACGGGCAACACTTTTGGCCTTTGGACCAAATTGAAATATTTTCTAATAGGCGGGGACTAAATTGAGGCATTATAAAAGTCTAAGACTAAATTGGGCATTTATTAATAATTGGGGGACTATTTTGGACTTTTACTCTCAATTATTGATATTGAGTTTGTGCTTCCACCCTCATCACAGATAGAGTTCTTAATAGCCTGCACATATAATGAATTAATGATTCTCTATCTCAAGTTTTGTTTGTTTATATCTTTATTTTCTTCGAAAAAAGCTTGAAGGATGTAATAAACAAAGGACCATGGTTGCGTTTGGGTCCACAATAATTGATGTAGCATAGAAAATTAAATTGAGAATGTACTTCAATTTATTAAAATTTTTTATTTTTTTTAATTTGAAATTGGAATAAATTACCCTATTGAAAATATTTGGTTTGACTTGAATTATTTAGAATTGGGAATATCTTGCTTGCATTTGATCGGTCGATTGATGAATGAATATTAACTCTTCTTTATAACCTCTTCTTGCTATCATGTCTCTTGCTCCTAATACTTGATACTCCTCACTACTTCCCATCTGCAACACTAGCACATTGAAATTTATTTATTTATTAATGCAAATGTTTCATACTAGCACAAAAGGTTATAATAATTTCAATGATGATTAAGGTGTTCAATGTTGAGTTGGATGAAAAAATGTGAGTGAATAAGAGTTCAAAGAAAACATATGCAGTTACTGTTTAGATGAGACTAAGTTTTTCTGCGTGCGTGCATGAGGTGGTGATAGGAGAGTTGACGTCCCAGTGCTACTGATGGGACGTCAATATTAAGGCTGGGGAAGTCTGTGAAAAGGGTGGCGAGGTGTTGCTAGGTTTCAAAAACCCAATGAACTTCCTCCCAAAGACTAACTTCTCTCCTCAGACCAATAAACACTTTTTCCACTAACCTACAAATAATTGTAACTCTCCTATATTTCCAAACATCCTTGGGATACCCTTATGGCCCAGAGCTAGCAAAATCACATATTAAGACGCACAAAATAAAAGTTAACAAAATCTAGCTTTCAGTAACACCCTCCACAGGCATCGACATGTAAAGTAAAAAAGATATAGAACCAAACGGAATAACTTATTATTATATAAGGGCATTGTTATCATTTTTACTTTCAGTTTAGGAAAATCAAGTAGCAGAAGAAATTAAGGGGCCAATCAGAAACTTTCTCGAATCTAAAATACACTATACTTCTTGAGCTATAAACATTACAGTACATGTTAGCAGGAAACAAAGATCAATTAATGGAGAAGAAATGTTGTATCACAAAATTATGTTACCTAGGAGGCCCTAGAGGTAAATATTTAGCTCTTGGAACAAAGCAGAAAAGTGAAACCAAATCAAGAAATCTCTCGTGTGTCTCGTAGAGTTTCTTGAGTTCCTCATCGGTCCATTCTTGCTTTTGGTTGTCATGATTCCGTATATCTCTTTGAACAGAACATGTCAGAAGAAAGTTCAGAGGCCAATTTAAAAAATGCAGAGAGGTTAAAGGAGAGAACAGTGATGTTCAGTAATTTACTTCATCAATTCATCCTGCGCCCTGTACATTTCATCAAGCACCCTCAGCATTGAACTTATCAAAGATCCAAGACCAGTACCACTAGCACCTTGGTCTTCACCATTACTAATTTTCATCTCTGAAAATTGAGACTGCACTCCACCTTGAGCCAAAGTATGTAAAAACTCATATATTTGTAACCTATAGGGCTCCCCTGACCGAATTGCCAAAGTAATGAGTGATTGGACGGCAATAATCCGTACCTATGGTGATATAGTTGAAAGTAAGAACGGAGAGCAAACATATAGTTCCTGCCATCAGGATATATAGGTTGAAACAGATTGCAATTAAGCCTACCTCCCAGCTTCCACTGAAGGCACATCTTTGAAGCCTTGTTAATGCACCAGCAAGAGTAGGATTTCTAGAACTGGCAGCTGCAACCATTTTATCAGTATCTAACATCATTAATGCAGTACCGGGAGGAGTTGCAGATTCCCAAGCATATTCAGATGCAGCATAGTTTGCATTTTCTCCAAGAAACCATACCTGCAGAAAAAATACCAAGAATTGCAATTTTCTGCTTATTTCTGTCTGTAAAATTTATTAACTAATCAAGCTAATAGTAAATAAAAGTTAGGAATAGAAATCATCCATACCGCAGCCTGCACTAATCTCTGTAAAGCAAGAGCGGACTTTGGATCAGATGCAGATATTCCATCTACAGATGTAAGTTCATACATGGATCCAGGTTGAGGAGGTGGTAAATCAAGAACAACCGTAACTGCTTCTAGAGCAGTGTGTTTTCCCTCAGGTCCAGCTCCAACTAGGCATGTCTGGATATTTTCACAGAATATTATATTAGCACAAAATTTTAGCCCGAGGCATCACAAGAGATTAATTTTTTAATAAGATTCAACCTTCATGCAAAGCAGTACTAATATACATCTTTAAAATAGTAAACAATAATACGCCTAGCAGTAGCATGTATAATTCTAAATGTTTTCAATGAATGGATTATCCCATAACCCCAAAAATGTCCAAAAGGGACACGGGATTGGATTTCCAAAAAAAAAGAAAAGAAAAAAAGAGAAAGATGACATTACAAAAACCACACTAAGGCAAAATGGCAACTATTTTCAAAATACATTACCGCAGATGGTCAAGATCCATATCAGTGGCGAAAAAGGATACATGTAGCCGACCCCATGTGAAGTGGGACAAAGGCTTGCTTTTGTTGTTGTTGTTGTCATAATTATTAATTTATAAAGCATTTTAAAAAGGAGTGCAAGTACACACATTGAAGCAAAGATAAGTAGGACTGCAGTATTTCAGGAAATAGTGAAGCATTTGCTATAGTCCCAGCTTCTTGGCATGGCCTTCTCTAATAACTTACACTTCTTTTCATTGTTTGGATTTTTTAAGAGATTGCAGACATTCATGCGGGAACATAAGCTCTATGTTGATTGAGAAGAATTTAAATTGACATGAAAATATAGTCATTCAACTTAAATTTTTTGGATGTATGATGTGGACCGATGAAACAATAGATCTTTTGCTTCTCTATCTTTCATTCACCATTTCATGCATCTTTTAACAATATTTGGATTGTGTCCCATTCATGCAACATAAGCATAGAATTAAGAAGCCTTAGCCCTGATATTTCACCAAGTACCTGAATAAAACAAGACTCATAATAGAGTTCAGAAAACCAATTCTATTCTCAAGTTTTCGGTATATTCAATACAATAATTCTTATCAAATTACCAATTTGCAGTTACTCGCTCTACAAATCTTCCGACACACATTTACAGCTAGCATCCTAATCAAAAATGCAGTAGCAAGGAGTAGAACTTGAGTTCATTACTTCAAACCATTTAAAAATTACAATGCAAAGTCGTAAGCAAAAAAAAAATGACATTGAACAAGAAATTAGCATAGAACTGCCCATCATGTGGCACATTGTTAAACAACAACAACAACATCAAGCCTTTATATCACTACGTGGGTAAGCATATGAATCTTTTTTCTCCATTGTGTTATGTTAAGAGCCAAATTCTCATTAAAATCTAAAAAAATGAAGATCATTTCTAATATTTTCTAACCAAGTCTTTTTAGGTCTACATCCACCTTTCTTAACATAAGCTAAATCTAATACATCTACTTTCATCATCGAGTCATCGGAAGACTGTCATTTTATGTGACTAAACCATCTAAGGCAAACTCTCTAATCTTATCTTCAACTGGAGCTACTCCAACCTTTTCACATATATGCTCATTTCGTATCCTATCCCTAAGAGTAAAGCCACTCATCCACCTGAGCATCCTCATCTCTGCAACACTTAACTTAATATTATCTTCTCTTTTAATGGACGACATTCTACACCATATAGCATTGCATGTCTCACCACCATCTTATAGAATTTTCCCTTAAGTTTGAGGAGGATTTTTCTATCACACAACAAGTCTGATGCATTCCTCCACTTCAACCATCCAACTTAAATTCTGCCAATAATATCCTCATCTATTTCACCATCACTCTGAACAATAGACCCAAGATATCTCAAACATGTACTATTATTAATGACTTGATCGCCCAAAGTCACAAACCTTCCACTAGATCTATTACTAGTAAAATTGCACTCCATATATTCAGTTTTAGATATGCTCAAACAAAAACCTTTGGAATCTAAGGATGAGCTCCATAATTCAAGATTAACTTCAACTCCCTCTTTAATCTTATCAACAAAAAGCACAAACCAAGGTACAACCTTTTGCAAATGTTTAGTGAGAACATCCATGACTAAAGCAAAAAAGATATGGGCTTAAGGCTAATCCTTGATGTAATCCAACTGAAATAGGAAAATACTTGGTTAAACCACCTTGTGTTTGAACACACGTAACAAAACCTGCATACATATCCCAAATGACTTGAATATAAGCATTATTAACTATTTTCTTTTCTAGAACTTTCCATAGCACTTCTCATGGAACTTTATCATATGCTTTCTCTAAATCAATAAAAATCATATGAAGATCCTCCTTATTCTCTCTATGATTCTCCATCAAACCTCTCAATAAATGTATAGCTTCCCTAGTAGAGACCTACCCGGCATGAATCAAAATTGATTTTGAGAAACATTAATATCACGTCGTAACCTATGCTCCATAACTCTCTCCCAAAGTTTTTAAGTATGACACAGTAACTTAATTTCTGTATATTCGCACAATCGTGTGCATCACCTTTACTCTTAAAAATAGGAATCGACACACTCAATCTCCACTCATCTGACAACTTTTTAGTCTTCATAATAATTGATAAACTAACAACTCTATTACCCCTTTCCATTTCTAATCTCCTCAAACAATTCCAACACTTATTTCAACTACCATAAGGCCTAACATCACTTCGCTCCATTGATCATCATATTCACCTTCCTTCCTTATCTAAACCTGTTAATATCCAACCTTATCATTATCCACATTTCCAAAATGATGTGGAGTGATTAGTCTATGAAATGCTTCATGCTCGCATTATTCGTAATAGGCATAGCCCTTTTTCGAGTTTAGTTTTAATTGTTAAAAACGGTATGACACTTGGTGCTTTTGGGTTGATTATAGAGCCCTTAATGCCCTTACTATTAAAGATAAATTTCCAATCCCTACCGTAGATGAACTTTATGGAGCTGTTATATTTTCTAAACTTGATCTACCTTCAGGCTATCATCAAGTTAAAATACATCCTCACGATATTCATAAAACCGCTTTTCGAATTCATGAGGGACATTACGAATTTCTTGTCATATATTTTGGGCTAACAAATGCTCCGTCGATATTTCAAGCATTAAAGAATCAAATCTTCCGTTCATTTCTTTGTAAATTCGTTATAATCTTCTTTGTTGACATCTTGATATATAGCCCCACTCTTAAACTCCATGTTGATCACCTTACTCTACTTTTTCAATGCTTATGAACACATCACATTTCTCTAAAACTTAATAAACATCAATTTTCTCAATCTTCTATCGAATACTTGGGTCATATTGTCTTCATAGGATTCATCCAACCTAACTCTACTAAAATTATAGCTATAAAAAATTGGCCAGTTCCTTCTCTTTACGCCACCTATGTTCATTCTTAGGTTTCAGGGGCTATTCTCGATGATTTATATCTCATTATGCTTCTATGGCTGCTCCATTAACCAATCTTTTAAAGAAGGATTTTTTTCAAATGGGACGACATGGCCTCAACTGCTTTTTAAAATCTCAAATTAGCTATATAAAAACTCAAATTAGCTATATGACAATTGCATCGGTCTTAGTCTTACCAAATTTTACAAAAACTTTCATTCTTCAAATAGATGCTTTTGAAGTAGGCATTGGTGCGGTTCTTTTACAAAATAATCATCCCGTTTCTTTTTAGCAAAATATTACGCACAAAAATCTCGACATCATCAACTTATCTAAGAGAATTATATGCTATTAGTGAAGCTATTTCCAAATAGTAACAGCATTTGTTAAGCAATGAATTTATTATTCGTATCGATCATCAAAAAAGCTTATGCGAACTTCAAACTCAGGTAATCCAAACACCTAATCAACAATATCATCTTCACAAGCTTTTAGGAGTCAATTTTTTTATCGAATATAAGCAAAGAAAAAAATATCATCGCTGACTCTTTATCTAGACAATTAGAAGACCCTTCAACTTCTCCTCCTTCCTTACTAACCTTAACTAAATTTTATCTTTTCTCTAATTAATGATATAAAAAATGAATCACTTCACTCTCCAGATGTTCTTTGTATTGTTTCTAAGCTCTCTAATGGCCAGCTCTCTAATAAATAATAATGCATGAAGAATCCTTTCAATTTTTTAGGTGGAGGGTCGTTGTACCGTCTTTTATTTCAGAGAGGCTTTTCCATGATATAAACCTGTAATCTCTAGGGGACAATGGAGGCTACACAAGTTAAACATTCTTCATGTAATAAGCTTCCCAAAACCATCCATCATGTAATGGTGAATAAAGAAAAACTTGGCTTCTACTATACAAATTGTTTTCTTAAACAAATATATAGTAACTTCCAATGTGCAGTTATTCTTCAAGTCTTAAGACACTCACATACAATTGTCCTAAAACAAAAGCCAAGAACATGAATTCATTACCTTCAAGCATTTAAAAATTACAAAACAAAGAAGTAAGCATGGTTTCTAATTTATAAATTGATTGTTAAACAAAAAATCCAAAACAATTTAAGGACAAAAGTAGACAAGGATATATGAACAAAAGAAAATTCATTAAAATAATGTAAAATATAATCACGACAGAAGGAACTAACTTTCCACAGTAATTGCAGCACATCAGCATCAATCTTTCCAGGCACTTTGGTAGCAAATATTCTTGCAATTTCAAGTAGCGTGACTGCCATATCTGGAGTTGCCTGGCATTTTATATAAATAATAAATAAGCCTATCAAAAATATAACTTCTAAAGAGGTTATCTTAGAATGGATGTTCAAAATAGAAAGTTACTTCACATTTTACATCCTAAGTATCTCACAAGGCAAAAAATAAAGCGTTCATAGTTTTGAGACACTTATTCAAATACTGTAGAAATTCTCAGTTTTTCACTAACAGGTACCAAGGAACATGTATGAATGCATGATTGAAAAGCAAGCTAATTTCATCCGTCAAATATTCACTATAAATTTCCACGGTCAAATTTAAACCATTCCAAGTTTTGAAAAACTGAGAATTTCTACAGTATTTGAATAAGTATTATAAATTGGCAGCAAAATGCTCATAGTTGTGTATAACCAATTATACTAAACACTTAGGCTTCGTTTGGGATGACTTTTTTACTGCTTTTTAAAGTAGCTTTTTAGTTCAAAAATTTTAATTTTTGAAAATATTTGAAGTAGAAAGCTGCTTTAATAAACAGTAAAAAAAAACGTCCCAGGCTTACTTGCAGGGAAGATGTTATTATAGAAATTATTGGTAACGAAGGAAAAGATATGACCATATATCTATGAATACATTTTTTATTTTAAAAAATTGCAGAATTAACCAATCTCTCCATTGGTTTGTTACATTTTAGGAGACTGAAAAAATTACTTCAACAAAATAGTTTTATATTACGAACATGATACACATATTGTTATTAATGCGCTAGAGGTATAACACACAGTCTGGAGTGGGTACCTTAAACCGAGCATGCAGAGTAAGCAAAACATCATTCAAGAGCGCGGAAGGCCAAGCTGGGTCAGACAACTCTGAGGCAATGATAGATCTTAATTCCTCAAATGATTCATGAGGGTTTTGCATCCAAATCAAAGCTTTTATAACCATTCCTCTAACATAAACACATTCACATGCTACAGTTGTGCGGACCACTTCCATCAGTGAAGCTAATAAACTTGCAATAGTATCCTTCCCACCAGTTCCATTCAATAATGATGATGCTTTTCGGGAGGCTGCAAGAGAAAAGGAACAGAACCAATCTTAGAAATCTTGAAATCCCTACAACTTAAACTGGATTAACAATTTGCTTTATAAATCAAAAGGGTGAAAATGTTTCTAACCGCAAAGTGGCCACCGTAATTGAGAAGGGAATCCAAGATTCACAAAAAAAAAAAATATTTCAACATGGGAGTAACTTTAATCAAAGAAGCATATTTCCCCACATGCCAACAGATATTAGAGTATGGTAAGATGTATTATGAAAACATTAAGCAACAGATCTAAAAACCTAAATCTATATAAAACCATAGTTTAAAATTGCGCAATATGAGGCTCGCCTTGAGGCCAGCCTTTGCGCAATTCTAGTAAAAAACGCCTCGATGCTTACGCCTCGAGTTTTTTTTTTAAGAGGCTTGCGCCTCTTGAGGTCCGCCTCGCCTCATTGGCATGAGGCTTACGCCTCACGCTATATATATTAAAACTTACATAAATCTTGAAGTAAATGCCCGACATTGGACTCTATAAGAGAGGAGGAAGGGAAGAGAGCAGTTCATCATAATGATGATTCAAATGAAGAACCCCTTAGTGATGATAGTATTGATGACTTATGAGTTCTTATGTGATATGTCATTGCTACTTATTTTTGGAAATTGGAATTATATGTTAATGAAAAGAATATTGGGATTTGGAAAAGATAGAATTTTGAGTTGAACTATATTTCATGTTGTCTTATTATTGGGATATATTGATTTCACTTCATATCTTATGCTTTTTTATGTTTTATATTATTCACTTATTAGTATATAAAAAATTTATCATTTTATGTTTATGCAATCTTTTGATTTTGAGGCTTACGCCTCAAAATGCCTTGAGGCTTACGCCTCACCTCACGAATGAAAAACGCCTCAATACCCGAATACGCAATTTTAAACATTGTATAAAACCACACAGAAATCTTCCTATAGCTAAAAAAGGAAAGAAACCCAATCATAGAAATCTTGAAATCCTTATAATTTAGACTGGAATAAGAATTTGCTGTATAAATCAAAAGAGTAGAAATGTTTCTTAAACCGAAAAGTGTCCACCATAATTGAGAACGGAAACAAAGAAGCATATTCCCCACCTGCCAATGGATATTAGAGTATGATAAGAGTAATTATGAAAACATTTAAGCACCGAATGTGAACCTAAATTTATAACCGAACAGAAACTTTCATGGCCCACCTCATGCCCAGCACTAAAGGTGCATTCTTTATTTGTGCATTCTTTATTTTATGTGATAAGCTCTCTTTATTACTGCTACATCTTTATCATTTCTATCCAATTTTTATGTATAAATAGTCAAATTTACTCTGCTTAATAAGCCTACAACTTTAAAGGTGGACACTTTCTCTTATCCTATCATCTAAGTCTTCAAAAACATTAAAATCCAAGATATATATGTAGATATGTACCAAAGCAAGACTTCAAGTATAGTGATCCTTACACAAGTTTACGGGAACAAATTGAGAATCTTACCCTCATGCACCAACAAACCTATCATGATTTCCATGTTAGGTTTGAGGAGTTGAGCATAGTGTTGTATAACACTACTACCTCAGCAAGAATCTTATTCAAGTCATGATTACAAGAACTTATTTAGAATGGAACTTCAACCATGATGATCCTTTTACACATTAACTGGAGCAAATAGAAAGCCTTACCTCATACACTAATCAACCTATCATGAGTTTCACGTTAGATTTGAGGTGTTATAGAGCTAGTTTAATGCTATTGTCTCCACAAGCATCTTATTCAATTCATGATCACACACCTAAAGAAGATGAAGGTCATCTTGCTAACTCTATACCTACACATCCACTTATTAGAACTCGTAATCATCTTCGTAGTCTATACCCTATAGGTAATTATGATGATTACCATGAGATCGATGATGCACCTTTTCATTGTCCTTGTTAAATGGAGCAACATCTCAGAAGAGATGATGGCTCTGCTCCACAAGCACCTCATGAACTTTACCCTCACCATTTTGATGAGCCATTATATGTTATGGACAAGCGCTACGTTGCCCCATGACAAACGCATTAAGAACCCAACCATGATATTATTCGGAGTGACAAGTTAGATCAATCTAGTTTTGATAGTCGACCTAACCACAAAATCTTCCTTGATTGACTCATTGGCATAGACTAATATTTTGACTAGATACCTATTTTTAAACATCGACGCACTCGATGTTTCGAGGTTGACCAAGCTTGGTTGCATCAAGACTTGCTCAAACAACCTCAAGCAGAAAAAAAAAAAGCAGCCAGGTCATGATCAACTCTTCATGGGATGAGACAAAAGAGATCTTACGACAAAAATATTTAATGCTAACTTGCTATGATCAGCTCCAGAACAAGATGACAACGCTTTGGCAAGAGTATATGATCATTGTTGATTTCATGGTTCACTTTGATGAGCTTATAAACCATTGTGATGTGACATAAGATCACAACATCACAGTATCCAAATTTCAATCTAGTACAAGGACTAATTTTTGTCAAGAGGTGTCAGAAGGCTTACTCTCTTAAAGTTACATTTTACTTTCCACTCAGTTCTGAGCATTACTTCCAACCCCAATCTGATAAGAGATTAGTACCTCATCTAGAACTAATTCCTAGCCACATGCCACAACTTCCGCCTCATCAGCTCCCAAAGGATCCAATAATCCAAAGGAAATGCTTTTATTGAAACTTCAAGTACCAAAGTATATGATGTTATTTCACATGTGGCAATTCTGGCTATTATGTAAGCATATGTCCATGTTGAAGTCTCCATTTAATCTAAGGATGTGAACCACCACAAAGATTATGGTGGATCCCACAGATTTCTAACTCCACTAGGTTTACCACCGTCAATTGGCAGTGTAGCTATAATGACCAAAAACTTGTGTAAATAATTTTAAAATGAAAATATGGAAAATATGGTATGGAGCGCCGTGGCGTTGTGCTTATGATCGTAGCAGCGCCAAGGAGCATTGAGAAAATGCCGTTGCAGTGCTGAGTTTTGTGTTCTACAGTAACTCTGGGAGCAGCATGCAGTGCCAGATTTAGAGTGTTGCACCGCTAGACACTAACAATGTTTTTTATTATATAAATCTTCACCTATGATGCATAGACACGGACACGGCGACACGGATACGACACGACACGGACACGGGATATGTTAGTTATCGAAAATATAGGACACGAACACAAGTTGGATACGATATTATAGTTTTTATATTTAAAAAATAGTGTATAAAAATTACATAAGTATAATTTTAAAAAAAATGAAAATAATAAGTCATTTAACTATAATTTGTGCTTAAAATGATTTTATTAGGATATCGAGAGTCAGACGACGATGTCGTTTATCAGTCACCGAGAGAGGAGATGAAATACCTTCACTGCCAAAAATAAATGAAAATGAGAATATTCGATGATAGGGTATTAAATGCGGACGTTGATTTAATATTGTTGATAGGAAATAAGAAATTTAGTTTAAATCCCATCAAATACAAGAAATTATATTTAAAAAAACTCATAAAATAATAAAGATACGTGTGTCGGACACACGTGTCCAATTTGTATTTAATATTTTCTAATCGGACATGTTTTCGGCGTATCCGACACGTGAAGGAGTGTCGGGCGAGTGTCGTGTCGGACACGGTGTCAGACACTGCACACCTCTTTGAGGAGAAGTGTCGGTGCATCATAGATCTTCACTTCATCACCACACCACTCCTCGCCCTCCCTCATTTCTTTAGCTTGTCAGGTCAAGAAAGAAAATGAAGAGAATAGAAGGAGAGGAGAGAGAGAATAGAGAGAAATAGGTTTGTAGCATTTTCATTCGTCTATTCTATTCTGAGATTTCTTCTAATCGTGGTAGGTAACATGAATCCTACCTTTATTTTCAGTGGTTTTGTGAATTTAATCTCCTCCAAATTGATAAAAATACATTTTCTCCTAATTTATTGAATTTTGATCCTGTAACTTTTTATATAATGATATATATGGTTTTCATAAGCATCTTGACTATAATATTACTGAATTTCACTGGTAACTGATAATTATGATTTTTTGAAGCTAATGAATAATATATAAATTGTTGAGCATGTCATAATATATAATATTGTACTGTATAGAGAAAATGATACAACTGATATATGAAAAATGTGACATTTAAATGTAAGCAAGGAAAGCAAGCTGTAAACACTATAATTAATATGTGTTGGCTTCTAAAACGTAATGCCCTATACAAGAGGGTGGGCGACAGACTTCCCTTTAAATAAAAGGTTGTGATGTAATCATGGATGCTGGCATGTAATTGATTGATTGAATTACACATTCATATGTTTTACTATACGAAACATGGCACTGTTTAATAGACTTTAATTGATTTTCTTATATGTTGACAGATTCCTATGCTTCTTGAGATGATTTTATTTTATTGATCATATTGATTTTTATTAATGTATTGATATTGAATGCTAATTTCATACCAATGACCACTGATTTTATGCTGATAGAGATGAGCGAGCATATTAATATTATTGTCTTGCATTAGAAGCATTGGTAGTTTTGGTTGTCTGCTAGGCTATGTGTTCATTATGTATATTTGATTGATTACTGGTTTAGGAAGGGGACCAATCGAGTGAGATTGATCAGAGTAAAATTTGAAGGTTTAGTTTATTATCTTGTATTTTGTGCTATTATTTTTTAACTAGAAGAGTTGAAAACGATAGATGTTGTAGATTGAACTTTTAGTTATTGTATATAAATTTTGAATATTGATGTATATAAACAGATGATATGATATACAGATGCTTTCGTTGTTTTAATTAATATAAAATAACATTAATAGCTCTAGTAAATTAATTAGAAATAGATGATGTAATTCTTTTGATTTAGATCTTGGGTCATTATAATGGCGGGCACCAAAAATTTGCACCCCGATTTCATGATAATTTCTTCTCGTTGCAAAAGACTTAGCTGGCAATGTGTTTGTGCTTGACAGTAACGGGGAGACCTTTTGCCTGACAATAGCCATCTACATAATGGGGAATCCCCTCCACACCATTTTTATGATGAGAAGATTTTTAATGAGAGAAATCTTTTGAAGTACGAATTTTCAGAACCGACAAATTTCTAGCAACTCTACTGTGGATGATTTATCTTTTCATCTTTAACAAATCGTACGTAAATAGGCTATAGTAGTAGCAAAAATATAATAAGTTAAACTCTGAATATAATTTGTAAAATGAATCTTTAATGAACTTATTAAAATCCTCTAAATAGGGTTCCAAAATAGTGCAATCACATAAAAGTTTTGCCTATGTTATTTTGTTTTGTTGAGTCTCTGAACTTTGAAAGTATGGGGTAATATATCAAATTCTAATTATTAATCTATATCTTTCATTTGCGTAGAATGACTCTCCAAAACACTCATTTTATCGTGCAGTTCGATCATGGCGCCAACATCCTGCTCGCTAACGACTTTATCAACACCAAAGACTCTAGGGCCACCATCCAGTTTATGGGATTATAGTTTTATGTAGCTAATGCCAAGGCTGTTGTTGTACCTATTGACAGCATGGCCAACCAAAACCGCATTAGAAGCCCTAATTCTACAAAAAAATTTGCACATCATGCGTATTCCATGCAACAAGAGCAAGTCGCTAGAACTGCTATTGCTGAAAAGTTTCCCCAAAAGAAAATCTTAGCTTTGAGAGGCTATTACATCTTGAAGTCCCATCTGTGAAGAGGGCTATTGCGAGACAAAAAAATCTCCCTGGTACTGTCCAACACCACCACACTACCAACTAAACCTTTCACACCATAAAGGTGTGATCATGAGTCCGGGTGCAAATTTTCGGAGTCCACATGCCACAAGTCAACTTGTTGTTATGTCCCTCCCACCTAAGACGTTTATACTTTTTTTTTTGTTACCTAAAACTTTTAGACTTTGTTCTCATTTCAAGATGTTTATCATAAAGAATTTGCTATTGAGCTTCCCCATTAAGGAGAATCCAACATTATATAGACTTGGTGCATGGATCTTCCCTACATGATTTGCCTCATTACTAGATGATCCCAAATGAACATGCAACACTCAAAACAACAAGTCCATCACTTACTGTCCAAGGGATTTATTCAAGAGTTCTTCCCATGAGCAATTCTTTCTTGTCTTATGCCTAAGAGCGGTACTTGGCATATGTGTGTCAATGACAATGTCATCAATAAGATTACCATTATATATATAAGTTTCCTATACCTCAACCTGATGATATGTTAGATATGATGGAGGTGATGCCATCTAACCAATATCAACTTGAGAAGCAAATACCACCAAATCCACATGTATAAAGGATATGAATGGAAAACAACCTTTAAAACAAAGAATGATATATATGAATGGTTGGTGATGTCATTTTCCATAAACAAATGCCCCTACCTAGTACATTCATATGAGTGATGGGTGACATCTTACCATCTTTTATAGGGAGATTTTTAATCATCTATTTTGATGACATTCTGATTTTATTATGCTAAGGATGATCATGTGCATCACTTGCAATAGGTTTTTGAGCACTTTGGAAAAAATTATATGTTCATCTAAAGAAGTGCTTATTTATGGCATCTTTAAGTGCTTATTTATGGCATCTTTAAGTGCTTATTTATGGCATCTTTAGTATTTTTTAATAAGTAGTTATTTCTTACAATGATGTTTACATTAATCTCAACAAGATTAAGGTATTCATAAATTACGAGTGGCCTACTCTAACCGCTATTCAAAATAATCATGATTTTCAAGGGTTATCCATCTTCTATCAAAGATTCATTTGTGGACAAAGCGTCATTATGGCTCTGAGCACCCACTGTCTCAAGAAAGATGAATTTCATTAAACAAATGCAATCTCTAATGCATTTTCTAAAACTAAAAAGCTTCTAACAAGTCAGACAATATTGAAATTACTAGATTTCAACAAGATATTTGAGTATCATGCAATGCCTCTTGAGTTTTCGTTAGTGATATCCTCAATTAGGAGGGGCACTTCACTTTCTTTGGCAAGAAATGAATGACACATCAATGATTACAATATCATTCAGACTTTGCACTGTTGTGGACATTATCTCTTCTCATGTGGGTTTGTGATCTAATCTAATCATGAAGCTCCCAAACAACTCAAAAAGAAGCTCAGTGCCTACAATACAAAATTGGTCTAATTTGTTCATGAGTATACTTTTGTTCTTAAGCACAACTATAGCGCTAAGAACAAAGTTGTTAATACCCTGATAGGCCGGTTCAGGCCCAGAAGCCAGCCCAGAGGCCGGCTCGTTACTACAGGAGGCAGAACAAGGGGGTCCGCCCCCTTTGAATTGCCGCCCACGTGTGGGGCTTGCTTGGAAAAATTGAGGAAGGAGGATTGGGCGGCTAGGGAGAGATGGAATTTTTGAATGAGAGAGATTTGAATTAGGTTTGGATTAGGAAACTAATTGTATTAAGAGGGGGGATTTGTCTAGGGATAGTTTGGATGCTTTGATTTGTTTCTCTTGAAGTTTTCTTTGACGTCTTGGGCTCTAAGCACTTTGTCTAGAGATTGGGAGAGAACAATCCTCCTCTCGAATTGAGGATCAATTGTATCTTGCTTGGTATTTGTTTTGGCTTATTTCTCTTCTCGCAACCTATCGTTTTGGGGCTGTTTTCGCCCAGATTTCGCAATTCTCTCGCTATTTTCACCAATTAGAGATCGGATTGCTTGCGAACTCAAGTATTTCCTATCATACCCTATGTAGGATGCACACATTGGTATAGACTGAGCGTTAAGGCCATTTAATTTGATAAGATCCAATGCAATTTACCCAAATAACAAAGAATTACATTAAATTTATAAGTCATTGTTTTTTATATGTCTATGCCTGATTCTAACAAGAAACAAGATGACCAACTATTTCAAAGAGCACATCTTTGAATCTTAAATTCCTCACTTTGATATTACCTCATTGAGGAATGCATCGAGGAGGTGCATCAAATCACACTGGTCATGATAAGATAACCATGATAGAGGAGGATAGGTCCTTTTAGCCTAACCTCAAGATGGTTATAGCTCAAGTTGTCACTGAATGTCATACAAGTTGGACTACAAAGAGTGACAAACATAACATTGCTTTATACACACACCATCATATTCCCTAAAACTTTGGAAAAATCACAATATAAATTGTTAAGTCATCCCTGCATTATGCAGAACTTTTCCTACATCTTGGTAGTCATTGATAGATTTTCTAAAATGACACTTAATCTATGTTATAAGACGTCTGATGCGTTCCATATAACATCTATAGTCTTTTGCAAAAAATTTTGTTCGTATGGGCATCCTAAAATGATTAGTTATAATCTCGATGTAAGATTTATGAGCTATTTGTGAAAAATCTCGTGGAAGAAATTTGACACAAAAATAATATTTTCACAATCACTCAACCATAAACTATTGGTCAAACTAAAATTATCAATAGGGGCTTACGAGATCAGCTTAGGTGCTTAGTGATAAACCATAGCAAAAGTAGGAATCATTTTCTTCCCACCGCAAAGTTTGTCTATAACAGTTATGTTAATAAGTTAATTGGTATAAGTCATTTTCATGTTGTCACTGGGCAGGAGCCAAGAAAGCCAATTCATCTTATTGACATGTATGTTTCAAACATGTACAGTGCATTTGCATCATCATTTTAAGCAAAAAAACTAAACATGCATTACATCAAAAAATTCAACACAAATTAACTTTCAGTTATGACAAGTATAAAGCTAATGTTGATACATAGACATGATATATAGAATTTAGAAAGACTTAATTTTAAGTTAGACACTCAGACAAAAGAAATTTTTAATTTGTAACCCTTGAGTTAACCTTCAAGAAATTTGATCTGTGCAGAGTTGTCAGGAGGAAAAAATGATAATGCTTATGAGATGGATCTTCTTATAGATGTAGAGATTTCTTCAATTTTCAATGTGTCAGCCTTAATGATTTACAATAATCAAGCCCCTACATATTATTATTCCTCTACAAATAGTACTAATATGCAAGTAGACACTACTTCACTGCCACTTTTGCCAAACTATTACCTAGATTCCCCATCATTCAAATCAAATTTTAGAAGAAACAAATCTTCATCGCATAAAATGGAAACATTCAGAGGTTCCTAGTTCATTGGCAAGATATTTTTTTACTTGAAGATTCATGCTAACTTTTGACGTGCTGACAACGTTGCGATCGCATTTGCTATAAGAGAAATTGTATCTTCATTCTCCTGAGGAGAATGCCTTGAAATCAGGGAGTGCTAACACAAAACATAATAGTCATCATCATCCTAAAGTCTCGTTCTCATCTACATAGTGCATGTCTATTTGCATTTTTCTTTCTTCTAAACTTTAATTTTTAATAGATCCTCTCAAGTTTCAATATAGAGAAAATGACCAAAATGATCCATTGACAATTTATGAAAGACCAAAATAATTCTCAACTATATTAAAGGACTATTCTGATCCCTCAACTCCTTAAAGATGAACCAAAATAGTCCATGATGAGACTATTTTGGTTCCTCTTTAAGGAGTTGAGTGATCAAAATTGACATTTAATATAGTTGGGGACCATTTGGTCCTTCATAAAGAATTAAGGGGCTATTTTGGTCATGTTTACTTTTAAAATATGTTATATTTTGGGGTTTATGTGTTGGTAGGTCATTTCTTACATTTTGGACATTGTGTTGTGTCCCCTATGCCATTTGATGATGGTTATATAGACTTGAGTAATGAGCTATCCTAACCCTTTATCCCTTATCCTTTCCATTAGCACATTTGAACCTTTAGATCACCTAAAAACAACAAATACTAAAGTTGACTTCCATATCAGCATTCCCCCCCCCCTCCCCCGTTTCTTAACATATTTAAAAAGCCTTTAAAATATCTTAAAAGAATGATATCATGCATTGGAACCACCTTTGAACAAGTAAAAAACAAACAAAACTCTTCACCCCCCCCCCACCACCACCCACCCACCATTGGATGGCTATGTATTTGAATGAAAGTTTGTTTCTTTCAGTTATCTACTCTTCTTTCTATATTTACCAACTCAACTAAAAGACGACTTAAGAAAAAAGTGACCACAACCTTAGAAAAAGACTTCGAAGAAATAATGGTGATCTTTGCAACAACAAACTATTCATAAAGGTCACTTTCAACTTATCCCTATTCTGCCACTAATTTCCTTAAGTCCATCATAGATTAGATCATTCATAGCTTCCATTTCTTCTTTGCTTTCTTAGAATTAGAAATATCAGCATTGCTACATTCTTATTATTATATTGGTGCTTCATAGTAGTTGTGTGTTCATCACTATTTACTTGCAAGTAAAATAAGGAATTGTCAATGTAATCATCATACTTCTACATTCACATTAGTTTATATTCATCCTACATTAGTTTGGATTCATCCTACATTAATTTGCATTTGTTATACATCAAATGCACAAATCCACATGACAAACAAATAGGCGCATGATGCTTATATATAAAGGGCTTAGCTAGTGCATAAGGCAATCGATCTTATCTATAAAATGGGTGATAGAAATAACTTTACCTATAAATTACATAAAGGTTATTTCGATGATTCAAAGTCATGGCTGATGAGGACATCAGTAGGAGATTCCGGAATGTCTATCATCAGAAACAACACAGAGCAACGGCCTTGATCAGAAGTATTTATTTTTATTTTGAATTTGTATTTCTTTTATTAGTTGTGACGATTGTACCATTTATCGATTTGTGTTTGAGTTGTAGCCGCGAGGGCATTCTTGTCTTTCTTTTCTAATTGTTTGGAGGCCTATATATAAGGTATTCATCTTGTATGAGAGGGGATGATGAATATTGAATGAAATTTAGTTTTCTTTGCTTAATCTCTAAGTGAGCTCATGAGAGGAGAGACCCTAGGTGGGTGAAAGCAATACCCATCAACCGTGGTGGATTCCTAGGTTCGCGGCTCTAATTCTTTTTCTTCTTACCTCATCCTATCTCCCCATCTCCTCCCCACCACCACCGGCCTGCTCCAACCGCCGCCCCTCTTAATCTCCCCTACCCGAGCACCACCATAAACCCGGCAACCCTTGGGCGCCCCTCCTCCTCCGCCCGTTCCCCACCTTGGTGCCACCACCACGCCTCTTACCACCCCCCCATACCGCCGGTCATCCTCCCCTCATCCGCCCCTAGCCTCTATCAATTGCTTTGAATGCTTTCCTAATTTAGGAGGACAAAATTTGGAGGGATTTTTAAATTCAAATTCAAATAGATTTGAATTAATCCCTCTCCCAATTTTCCTCCCCTAATTAGGTAACTCCTTTAATCCTTCAAATCTGAAATTAATTTCATATTTATCCTTTGATTTAATTAATTGCTTGGGCCCACAATTCCAAGTAATTAAATCCCCCAAATCCCTCTCCATATGGTCCGCCACATCACCTCCCCCCCCCCCCTCCTCCTCCTCCTCCTCTTAATGTTGAGTTCAATCTTCATTAAGACCTTCCTAACTTAGCCTACATAATTTGGAAAAGATTTCATTCTATTCGAAATTCAAATTTTGAATTTTAAATACTTTCCTAAATTAACCACGTTAAATTAAGAAAGTTTTCAAATTGAATCTAATTTAATTTGCAAGATTGGACCTCATTATTTCCTTCCTAATCTTGTTTCATGAATTAGGAACCCTCATTAACTCCCAAAGATCCCTCCCCACCCCATGCATGCTGCCGGCCCCTCCATGGGATCTCCCTCCTCTCTCCTAATTAATCTCCCTCCACTTGAATTTGATTTTCAAATTTCAAATTCTTAATTCCATTTTCCTATTTTACTAAAATCTGAAACTAATTTCAGATTTTGTATTACTTTCCCTCTTCAAACCCAAACCCTAATTCCACCAAAAGCAAACCCCTCTTCCCTTACCTCCCACCTCTTGGAAACCTTCTTGCCTCATGAACTACAGTCCAAGAAAGAGGAAGGCCTCCCTCCATCGACAACCCCTTAACTAGTGCATGGTCGATCTAGATCGGGATTGTGGATTCCTCTACGACAATCAAATCTTAGTGGATATTCATCAATCCACCACCTTCAACCTCAATCCATAAGTGGATAACTCCGTAGAAGATTACATCAATACCACCTTATTCACGTTGGAGTCATCTATTGAAGAGAATCTACCATCCGGAAGTTGGCGGAACATTTGGTACCCACCCACGTCTTCTCCCTCTTTGGGGAACTTTCTTTGGGCTACTACCATAGGTGTCTTCTCAACTTTGGTGGCATCGCTTGGTTTGCTAAGATTCTTTTCCACTAACCCTATTAGAGGAGCTTGAGTGAGGAAAACTCGAGGTGACTTTTCTATTTGTTAAGTGTGGATATCTTGTTTACAATATTTAAGTTTATCTTTATGATTGAGATCATTCTCAAGTGATTATTATTCTATCTTGTAATTGATTGTCTTTACATTATTGATGGTCTTAAGTCTAAGCATCTAATCTTGTGAAACATTAATTTATATTGCAAAGCTTAAATCAATTTATTTATAATCACTAATGCAATTCCTATTGGTTTCACATCAATGGCCCTCATACCACCATGGAGACAACTTTACCTATAAAAGGGGTTTAGCTAGCTCATAAGGAACTCGACCTTATCTATAAAATGGGTTGATCGAAATAACTTTACCTGTAAATTATATAGAGGTTATTTCCATGATTCAAAATCATGGCCCTCATATCACTATGGAGATAACTTAACCATTACTCCACACCCACCATCCATCATCCATAGGTTCAAATCAACCTAGCCATTGCACTTGAATACACTAAGCATAATCAAGCATTAAAAAGTCATATATACTCAATAAATCATGGTAACCTGAATTTAAATTGAAGGGAAAACCCCATGAAAAATCTCATGCAAAATTATACAAGTAATAAGAGTGAAGATTAAATTTTGAGCAAAAGGCATCTAATGGGATTCACAGCAGGTAGAAATCGAAATCTTAGATAAAACAATATCAATCAATGAAAAAAAAAAACATCTCTGATGCCTATAGGTCCCATAAGCAGTAACTAATAAGAGAAGCAATTCCAATTATTTGAGGATTCTATGTCAACAATAAATATGCAAAACTCCCATTTAGATCTGCCAGATTCTCAAAACTTAGATGTAAAAGTTTGCAAAAATTCTAGAACAACTATGAGATGCTAAGTGACATAAGGGTTACTCTGTATAATCAGAAAGAACTTCAATTTAGGTAGATCTGATACTTTTCATTCTTTGCAAAGAGTGCAGCATAGACAGATACTAGTTTTCACCTAAAAGATACCTTCAGGTTGGCTTTCATGTTGATCTGAATCAATAGAATCAATATTTTCAGCGTATGTATTGAATTGAATTCCTTCATCAACATCATAGGCACCCAGTGCATATGCGGCAGCCCTACTCTTTCCCATTTCCTGAACAACTCGTGCAGCTGCATGAAGTACAGGGCGAGAAAAACTACGGAAAGAACTCTCCAATCTACAAAAATAAAAGAGTTCAAAAACTTTAATAAAGATGGTAAAGAAAAAGCTTATGGGATGTAGAAGTTCTAGACAAGCTATAAAAAAATCTGCCGAATAAGGCACGCAACACAAAAAATGAATCAAAGAAAATCATGAACCTTCGCATTACAAGTTTAATGAGAGGCTGAGGGCGCCTTGCTTTAGAAGCTTTTTCTTTGGTTGGTTTTGGTGGAAGTCCATCCTCTGATTTATCCTTTGATGCTACAGACGGTGCCTCTGGAAGCTTCAGTATTTCTCTTGTCAGCCGAATCCATCCAGCAGCTCGCTCTTCAGTTCTTAGATGTACAAAAGTAAAAAAGTCATCCTTTAGTTCTTAAACATGAGAAACTGAAATAATTTCTCTCTCAAGACAATGCAAACTATCATTACAAAGGAACAAACAAGCACCTTTCAGTATTATCAAATTTTCCTAAGACACAAAGAATTGCCTCAAAACAAACTCTGTCGCTAGGATCAAGAAGAAGTTGATACAAAATAGAGTTGAACTGTGACTTTATATCCGGTCTCTCTGTACAAGCAAAGTACATTTTAATATAACAAAATTCAAGTTTTAAGAACAAAAAAAAAAAAAAAAACCTGATCGTAGGTCTCCAAGAAATGCATTTACCATCCAGGGAACGGGCTCTAGATATCATATAGCACAATCTAGCTAGGGAAACTCTGGCAAGGACATCATGCAAATGTAGAACATCTTGCAAAGCACCTGCTAAAATCATTATTTCTGATTTTTGTTAATAAAATAATAATTGAAACTGCAAGCATCCCATTAAGGATATGGAAGGAGATCAGATCAAAGAAAAAAGATAACATATACAAGGAACAACTTTAGTAAGGAAAAGAACATAGCCCAAATGCCGTTAGGTGAAACAACCTGATATGATGCTTTTGTATTGCCCAATAAGTTAATTTTATTCTCCAAAAAATGATTGCATTTTGCAACTTTGTCCAAACATGCTATTGTTTATTATGTCCATATATTATAATATATTTGAGTTTTCATATCAATTAATTCAAGCCATGAGATAAAAGGGAATTCCAATACACGAGTCTCCTACAAACTGCTGGCAGAGAAGAGTCAAAATTCAGGATGAACGACTCATGGGCAACAGTTAATACAAGCAGAATTACACACTTAACTTAGCAGAGAGGTTATTACAGACTTACATATGTGACCACCATGTCAAAATAGGGGAACCTATATATGGCAATCATGCCAGCACTCAATTTAAGTCAAGCAACATGATGGAAAATTTTCCCAAGAGGTTCGTTTCCACCATCACAGAAAATCATTTGAATTCAAAACATCCGTACAAAACTCAGAAAATAGTCTTGCAGGTATCAAATTTACTTTAACAACATATTATTTACATTTATTTTGAAAATAAAAGCAAAGGTGCAAACAAAAAATCAGTATCGGGCAGCAAAATTAGAATAGAAACAGATAGTAACATGGTTTACTGGAGGAAAACTGATAAATAAAGTTGATCACCATGAAAATTAATTACTAAACTGGGATGATATACTTGGGGATGCAAAACCGTCAAACAAAGGCAATATTTATTAAGGTGTACCATATTTTGTAATTAATAAATTCAAGCTTCAAGGTTAGAGACTAAACATAATTTATACAGGGGATGAAAGTTGCAATGTAGAAATGCCTTGATGACAAGACTGATAAAAATTTGGAAGCAGTATGTGTTAGCCTGACAATTGAGTATGATATAGGAACACGAGGACAACTTCTTCTGCCCAGGGCTAAACCAGTTCAAGCATGGGTTATGCTTACACTAGCTCCCCAATGCTAAAAAACCCTTTCCCAAGTTCCCAAGCCTGAAAGATGTGCATCTATGTTAAACTTTAGTTAAAAATATTCAGAGAGATAATGACAAGCAGAAAGAGGCCAGGATTGAGAAAATGTGCACAAGTGGACCTCATTTAAGAAGCTAAACAGTTAAGGCGCAACAGTGTTAGAAAAGACTAGCTCACAAGGATTTATCTTGCTCAGTGTTCTTCATAACTCTACTTAAACGTTTCATAAGAACTTTTAATGAGTTTCAAAAGAAACTTAGCATCTGTCTAGGACCCTTCCAGAGGTCAAGCAACCTTAAGATAATCCTTAGGCCTTTCTTGGTTTGTCTTGGTTTGGATTGGACCAACTCCAATCTAAACTTTTCTCATTCAGGCTCTTTGTCATAATGCTCTTTCAAAATCTTACATGGAGGTTTACAAATGACCTTAAATTATTCTAGAGCCAAAATCTAGAATTTTTTTTTTTATTTGTGTGACCTTAAAGTTAAGCAATCCCCAATCTTTTACATAGAACTCCATACCTAGCATGCATTATTCATTTTACCAAATTAAATGAAAGAAGCTCATCCCTAAAATTTCTAAATTTGGGACATTCTCTTTGGTTTTCTCTAGAAGTCGAAATGTTTATTCCTTATATATTTGTTTGAACCCACTTCAAACAAATATCCCAATTTTATGCGCAATAAAAATCACATAACTTCCTCATCTTAGCCTCAAAGCTATAGGGTTCTTGTGTTTCATTGGCATCAAAGCTCGTGAAACAAAGGTCTTCATTTTCTTTAACCAATAACCAAGTGAGTGAATACATTTTCTATGAACCCACTTCAAACCAAGAGACTACTAGGACCAAATCCTAGTAGTCTTTCTTATTTGACCCCAATTAGACCGGAGTTATCTTTCTTTTGGCGTCAAAGCCAATGTTACTCATTTGACCCAATCAAATAAGTCATATCCTATCCTTTGGCCTCAAAGTCATGGCCCGCCTACTTTATCCAATTAACCAAGAGAGTTTTTTATCTAGACCCAAACTCTAAATTCATCACCTAGCCAAAAAATGTAATTTCATCTTTCACCTAAAATTAAAAAAACAAACATGTAGGTCTCTTTAAGAGACTTTCTTTTGAAATCGCCTAGCACAATTAAATGAATTCCACAAAATCCTTGAATTGAGAGAACATTTTCAGTCAACCCCATCAATAACTAAATTATTGAGAGAACATTTTCATTCATCTATGCCTTATCTTCTTCACTCATGGTCTCAAGCATATGCACGCACCCCATGAGTTCCTTTCAAATTTTGGGTTGGATTAGAGCACCACATCTTCAAACTCCAAAGCACAAAACTATTTGACTCATTAAATTACTCCAATCTCACTTCATGACTATTTTGTTTCTCATTAATCTTTCATAGATCACTTGTTAAGAAAAGTGCATAACCTTTATGCATGAACTTTAACCAAAAATGAATATAATGAACCAGAAAACAATCACAAAAGAGAATAAGAGATTAAGCACCACCGAGACACTAAGATTTATATGGTTTAATTAAATAATCCTTTCATGCAACACTCACTAGACCTTACCATAGTACACTAAACTTTCATAAAAAAGCCCAAGAATGCCTCAAATATAAGTTTAAGTCACACAACAACACATAGCTCTAAGAAAAAGCTGGCCAAGTTACCTAATTGTTATCGCTTGTCCTCCAAAATCTCATCAATCGATCCATGTTGCTACCTCTAGAGAAGTATGCATAAGCAACCTGCTATTGATACCAATTCACAGAGAAAACTAAGAGATTTAGCTTTCATGTCATCAGGTCTCACATGAGATAAACATAAATTGAAAGGTTCCTAACCTGCGGCCCAACTATATGCATGAAAAACTAATAGAATCATTAATCACTATCATATGCATACTCTCAACAAAAAAAAAATAGCGAGAGATATATCTTCACTTGCCAACCGAACATCGACCAGAGATTTGAGATCCCAACGTGTAGGCTGATAAATTTGTAATACTTCACACCCAAATCAAGATTCCATACACCAGATGAGCAAATCCCGAGAAAATCTCAAGGAAACTTCAACATCAAAATACTCCATTGGTAGTTGCACATTCAAAATTAGCTAAGGAATGTTTCATGGCAACACATATTCAGATAATGTGGAACATCTGTTGCACCAAACACAACTATATTACGTCCAAGCCAAACAAACTTTATGCCGGATAAGCCCTATTCCTAGAACTAAAGCGTAACCAACATAGAGCCAATTTGGACTACTCAATTGAGGCCAACAAGAGAAAATCTAATAACAAAGGTAGGGGTGTCAATTTGAGTTGGGGGGTCATATTTAGGTTTGACCTTAAGTTGACCCAACCCAAAAAATGTTTGACCCAAACCCAACTTTTTTCTCGTATGAATTAAAATGTTTAGCACAACATTGACTCGACTCAACCCATTTGACATATTATTATATAGATCATACAATTTTTTAGATCAGCATGACATGTTCCATCCAAATACAACCCGTTTTCAGAAACTAACCCGTTTATCCAAAACTCGAATTTCAATTTCAAGTTAAATTTGGACTTTCAGGTCTACCCAAACTCAACCAAAAAATTAATTGAGTCAAGATTTCAAACCCAAACTCAACTCAAATAATAATCGGATTACTCAAACCTCAAATTTTCAAATCATATTTGACTCAGCTTATCAGATTAAGTCATTTATCAACACAATTAAGTGAAGGTAACAATCTAATGAAATATGTGGAACAACTGAACAGAGATAATCTAACTAAGCCTCAATGGTAACTGAATTTCAGAACATGAAAGCACAAAACAAAAGATTATGGACAGCAAGATGAATTTATTTATAATATAACTAGGACATGGGCAATGACGTAGACTAAGTTACAAATAACCAGAAACAATGCAACTTGGCAAGCTGCAAAGAAGCAGAAATGAGGAAAGCATTCTGTTAGAAAAAGGCACTGGGATGAACCAGCAAAATGAAGTCTGATGACAATAGAACAACCCTTTTCCTGGGAAATGAGTAAATTCAGTTCAGTTTTATGGAGGATAAAGAGAGAAGGCAAGCATAATAGGGGAAGAGAATTTCAGTAGCAGAACAAAGTTTCTCTAAGACTATAAATCATTTTCTGCTACAAAGAGGGTAAGAAAATAGTAAACTGTAAAAGAACCAAAAAAAGCAAAGAGAATAAGTAAAAAGGAAGAAAAAAGGTACATGTCTCTACCACATAATCCAAAACCCGTTGCAGAATCATAAAATTAAACAACTAATTTTCACTTTCATATAGCAATACTTTCAAATATACAGAAATCAGATGCTGAAGAAAGGGATAAAGGATTGTTGTTGCAAAAATGTCAGAGAAGAGGCATGAGTTTTAATGCTAAATCTTACTACAATAAGAATAGCTACACAAAAAGGAAAAGAAATATACCTCCAGGTTGTGCAAGCTTTCCTGCAAAATAAGAGGAAATATGAAAAATGTTAGCTTATGAGCGAAATATAACACAAATAACCTGGCATAAATTTACTGGATCATGTGAAAGACAGATGGGTGATGAGGATTTTTCACACTGCACTGTTCTTCAACATCCATGCCCAATGCAAGAATGAACTTAGGAGTAATAAATGAAAGTTGAAGTACTGATTGCGATAAATAATGTGGAATGTAATCATATAAAAAATAGACTGACCCAAAGCCATAGCTACAGAATAAGGATCTCTCATGGCTATATCAGAGATGATGGCCAAAGAATGCCTCACTGCAACTGGATCCGTGAATGAAACCCTACAATGATTGCACAGTAAAATTAATGAAGGTGAGAATCTCCTAGAACGAATTCAGAAGAACTGTACATAGTAAAAAGCCTGAATACATCAGACGCACTACCCTATTGTCAATATATAGATAATTCACTAGTTCGAAAGCAGGCTACAAGTAATTATAAATGCAGACTTATTTAGGTAATTCAAGAGATTTAGCAACGTGGAAACGAATATGATTTTGATCAGTCATCTGTTTCTATAGAACCGTTAAAATTGAATTCTGCATATCAATAACTCCACAGGTAAAAAGGTGAACACACTTGACAAGAGAAAAACATGCTCATATTGGGTATTTCATGGTGAAAACAATTAAACACAAACTAACCAACAGAAGTATTTTTAAGCAGGACACTTGTGACAAAAAAATGCAAGAACTAAGAAGATTACTCTGAGTAACATAGCCGTTGCAAAAAATGAGAGAAAAGATGAACAAAATTAATCGTAAATGCCATAATGATATATCTTAATATGTGCCAATGTAGATAGTTTTGAACAAACAACTCTCTCCTATTATCACCTATAGCAGTAGATATCTTCACTTGACCATCAAGGGACACATGCTCACAAAATATTATAAAACAACAACAAGGCCGGCAATATTGTATGGATTCGAATGTTCTTTTGTAAAAAAGTTGTTGATATCTAACTAGTGTGGCTAACATAAGAATGTTAAGATAGATGTGACAAAATTAGGAAGGATAAATTAAGGAAAATCTTTTAAAGATAAGATGATTAAAAATAAATTTGGGCGTTTTGGACATAAAATATGGGAGAAAATGCACCCATTTGATGAATTGATAAAATTAACATATAATTAGAAAGAGAATGTCTAAACATAAGATTACATGAGTATAAGTGGTTCAAATGATTTGTGATGAATAGGTTAACACCTCAAATAACACAATAAAAACGAATGAAAAATGAGAATTCATAACACCAAATCCAAAATAGTTGGGTTAAGGCATCAGGGCTGATTATGGAGCTTAAGAAAATAAATCCATTATAACACAAAAAATGTAAATCTTCAAAAAATTGATATTCCTCACATTATACTTAGGACTATCACTAACTAAATCACCTCCAATGGAAAAAGAATGTAATCATTTTGATCCATCAATATAAAAGGAATTACTATAACCCAACCACTAAATAAATCCCCTCAAATAGTAGCTACACTCCAATAGGTTAATAACCTACCACCACAATCCTATAGGTTTCTATTATAACACCCTAATCCAATAACATTTATGCATTTTACCATGGCTAGTGGTCAGGAAAGCTCATAGCTGGATGGAAGTAACTGCGGGTAGGTTTTCTTTTGGGAGTGAGGGAGTACCATTGTGTGGTATTATTGAAAGGTGCTAGTACAGTTGGGTGATCCGGTTAAATACAATTTCATAGTTCGAACAATTTGAGCTAATATAATTCAAGGTTTTATCGAATTTACTATTTTTCACAATGGTTCCCCGCTTGCGTAAAAGCCTATCCCTACAACCAGAAGATAAGACTTGTTGGTCCCCATTCAGAATATCAGCTATTCCATTTTTTTTTAATTAGCGAATATGAAAATGCAATTCTCAACTTCTTTTGATATAAGAATGAGGGATATGAAGACTTAGTAAACCAATGACAAGAAATGAAACTTCAAGGACAACGAAAGTATCATGCATCTGACAATAGAATTGGAACAAGATATCTTCCTACCCTTGTATAGCTCTGTGCAAGAATGCTGGATTTCCAGGATCGAGAGGAAGCCTTCTCAAGGCACTAATAGCAGCATATTGCAAATTGTTCTGAATATTAGCCTGCAAATATAGAATCAGACATCCCATTAAGATACTGAAAAAAAATGCTGAACAGACCAAAAAAATGCTGAACAGACCAAAAAAATAGCATTTTTCCAACATATCACTAAGACTGTTGTTCAAACTCAGCTATAGTAACAAATAAATTTTCCATCCTCATATATTTCTAATAATATTGATAGTCAGCACTAAAGCTTCAAACTGAAAGATCATGACAAATACTCTCATATACATGTATTTCGCCAACAAGGCAACCATGTAAAGGATGGCAATCTTGTCTTCAAAAGGACTAACTTATCATGAGCGCCTACCATTTCTTTGTATATTAGGTAACAGGCATTACATGTTTTCCAGCCGTAACCCCAAATATAGAAGCTATAACTACTAAAAAAAATTGGATGGCAAGCCAACTGCGTGCTCTATATAATCAACATTTGATTTGGTATTTAGGTAATTAAAAGGGAGGAAAGTGCGAAAAAAAAAGGTTAAAGTAAGAGACTGAAGATCATGAGAACCTGACTGCTTCAGTGCATTAAGAGCGAAAATATTAGGATATTATTTAAAGAAGAAAACATAAAAAAGGCACTCATTTGTGAAATTATAGCGGAGAGTTTTAAAGAAAAGAATTCCTACAAAGAGAAAAGAACTAAATTATCAAATCTACAAATTACATAAAAAGTTAGTTGAAGCTAGCAATGAAGAAGATGCCTTCAAATTCAGAAGAGAAACCTAATTAATTTTACAGAGTTACACGATCTATTGGGGAGCATGATCAACAAATCTTTAAAAAGAAACTTCGAAGACAAAGGATTCAATAAATTGAAAAAGAAATAATATGGTACCAATATTTAAGTATAAGAATACTAAAAATTATTATAATTATAGATGAATTGAACCTTCAAGTCATAGGGGGAATGGTTGTTAATAGAATAATGGTTGAGAAACATTGAATCAGTATTAGAGAATCAATGTGATTTTATGCTAAAAATAAAAAATAATGGAGGATTTTATAAAGAGCATGATTAGCAAATCAAATCATTGAAAAGAAACCCATAAGGCCACAACAACAACAAGCCTTTATCCCACTATGTGGGGTCGATTACATGAATTATTTTTCTCCATTCTGTCTTATTAAGAATCAAATTCTCATTTAAATATAATAAAGAAAGGACATTTTTAATGCTTTCTAACCAAGCCTTTTTAGTCTACCTCTACCTGTCTTAACATAGGCCAGATATAATACAACTACTCTCCTCACAGGGTCATTGGAAGGCTAACGTATTATGTGAACAAACCATCTAAGGTGACTCTCTAATCTTATCTGTCACTAGAGCTACTCCAACCTTTTCATGCCAAAAGGATTAAAATGATTGGAAAAAAAATTATGGTAACAATATTTTAAGAATAAAGAGATTTGAAAAATTATGATGATTATCGAGGAATTGAGTATGAAAGTCATATAATGATATTATGGAGAGATTATTAGAATAAAGGTTGAGAAATATTGAATCAATATTAAAGAATCAATGTGGCTTTATGCAAGATCGACAATGAAGGTGGAATTTTAAATAGATCGTCATGTGATTTTTATTGATCTAAAAAAAAATTTGAATTACAAAGCTATATTGGAGTTATATTTAAACGAAGTAGTTACAAGCACAAAAAAGTTGTTGAATGGTCTAATAAGTTTTCAATCACCATAAGGTTACATCAAAGATCAACATTATATTTGTATCATTTTATGAAGGTTATGAAAATAATGACAAAGACATTAAAGGTGAGATACCTTCATGCATACTATTACACATGACATTATTCAAATAGGAGAGATATTTTTAAAGCAATTAATGAGAACAACTAAATAAATTCTATTGATAAATGCTGAAACTTGATATGCTTCCATCATATTGTTACTAAAACCATGATACATATGAAAAAACATTATACTTAAACAAACAAATAGCCTGCACATGAAGGAGCACTATCAAGTTCCATCTTCTTGAAATTTAAAAAGTAAAAATGTTTTGTGATACCTCCTTATCACCACCTGGCCGGTTAAAGATGCCTTTCTTACGTTTTTGCTTGGCATCTCCAACCTGGAAAATCATGAAAATAACATTCATGAAAACTAGAGTTCTGGCAAATAAAAAGTATGGGACAGGGGGGAGTGATGGATAATCAAAAGTTCAAGGAAAAATAAAATACAATACTGGGCAGTATTTTTCATCAATGCAGCTAGATGAATTTCCAAATCAATAAGCTCAGAGCAAACCTTTTCTAGAATGCCAAAAACAATTTCATACAGCTTGTCCAGTATATCAGAACTGCTGAATGAGGCAGAACTGAGAGCCTTCAAAGCTGCGAGCCGGCGCGCATGAACTTCCAAAGAAGCAAACATCGTTACAAAGAAAAGAAATACTAAAAATATCACTGACAAAAGAATTTAAAAAATTAAACAGTATGCGACTGAAGGTAAATGTTATGTAATCTGCATAGGCGTGTAATCAAAGGATGCAAGACATTAATGACATAAATCAGTCTAACTACAGCAACCAAGCAGCCACTATCTCATCCTACAATCCATTAACAGCATGACCAGGTTTTTTTTTCAATTAGTCCCACACTCCCACCAATAAATCTTTGATAAATGTGACAGAAATGTACGATAAAGTTAATTAAAAAAATCATGGTGAAGTGAAGTAGTAGTTATGGAGTAGCTGGACAATTTTTAATCACCATTGAACTACATTAATGATCAACATAAAGGCCATTCCTTTTGTACTGACTATGGAGACACTAAGATGTATGTTATTTGCATATAATAGTTGATAACATAAAACATTTTTTAAAATTAGTAAAAAGTTAAAACAACGAAAAAAATATTAATAAGATAACAAGCTTAGAATCAATAAGACAAGCTAAAAAAAACATATACACTTTTAGTGAACTTAAAATTGTTAATTATTAATCAAATACTGTCATAATATAAAGTGATACCTAAGTGTGATAAGTTCAAGTAATCTAGATCTATTCTAAAAAGAAAAAAGGTATGCCAATAACATAACTTTGAGAGTTTAGGCTGTTTTATTATGGAGAATTGTCTCAGAAAACTATATTTAATAAGATAATATTAAAGTAAAGATAAATACATTAGCTACATTATATGGATCTAAGTATCAAGTAATAAAGAAGTCATACAAAGCAAAATTAAATATGACAGATATGAGAATATAAGATAGATGTGTGAAGAAACTAGAAAGGATAGTGTGAATTTATATTAAAGGGGAATAAATTAAATAGCATTTAATGAACAAACAACAACAACAACAAATCAAGCCTTTGTCCCACTACGTGGGGTTGGCTATATAAATCATTTTTCTCCATTGTGTCTTGTTAAAAGTCAAATTCTCGTTTAAATTTAATAAAGAAATATCATTTCTAATATTTTCTAATTAAGTTTTTTTAGATCTACCTCTACCTTTCTTAACATAAGTCATATCTAATACCTCTACTTTCTTAACATAAGTCATATCTAATACCTCTACCTTTCTTAACATAAGTCACTTCTAATAGTAAACAAAATGCTCATGTCCAACAACATTTCATTCGGAAGTGTGCAACAAGTTGAAGCATCATGGTACAATCAAAGGCTAGAATTTAATCAATCTTGTTTGATTCAAATAGCATGCCAGTCTTCACGATAATCAATATCAAATTGATAAGGAAATATCTACCGTAAAATGGTAAATTTGTTATTTGCTTTCTCAAATTTTCAAAACTTCATTTCTCTATTGCTTCCATGGTTTAAAGATCCTCAATATTTCAAATATTTCAGTTGTATTTTATACAACATTTACCCTTAATTAATTCAATTTTTTGGCTTTTTATTTCTTCAAGCTGATAAAAAAAATTCTAAGTCCATCAAATTCAAAATCAATTCAAGCAAAATTTCTATCTAAGAAAATAATCTGCAAATAAATATATGTTGATAGCAAAAATAAAATGTACAATACATTCAATTTCAGTATTCAAGGCCTCAGAACTAAGCTGCCCCACAATTCTTGGCTCAACATCTGCTCTAGTGACACCTCCTACAGCATCAATATCAGCAAGTGCATCCCAATTTGGAGTAGGGATTCCACCCGCTGCACTTAAGCCTTGTGCGCCACTATCTGCCAAAATTCTAGCCAAGTAGTAATAAACATATCGCAAGACATTCCTATCCTCACATTGCTGAAGAAGCTGCAAATACACAAAGAAAATATTAATAATCAATAAGCCCGACAAATTGGGAATGCTTTAATTCCCAGAAAAAGGAGGTAATTAAGTCACAAAACTGCCACAACTCTATTTGATTATATTCAAAATCCTTAGTCTGTATAGCATGTGGGAAAAAAAATCTTCTAATTTCAAGATCAACACACTGCAATCAGCAAGTTTATACATTAAAGACCTATAGTTAATAAGCCATTGAACTCACAGTTAAAGTAGAAATGTAGAAGGTTGAATGTACTTAGATTTTATGTTCGACTTTCCTCTGTTATACTCTCCATTGTTTAGCTTATATTCTACTTCAGCTCCACACCCCAAAAAAAACCTTTTTCTCCAAACACACACCCACCAGAATGCATAATGCCAATTAATGGTTTATGAAAAATATTTTGTATAGAGTTACATCGTTATGGGACGTATGAAGTTCAAACTGAAGGAAATAAAGCCCATACCATGAGGAGAGATGGCGCTAAAGAAGGGTCCACTGAGTTGTACACAGCAAGTTTTGGAAACACATGATGAACTAACTTCCTCTGTGAGCTTTTCTGAAATATAAAATTTCAGTGAAATTAGCACTAAATCCTTGGGAAAACTAGATAATATAAACAGTGCCATATAAACATGAATGGGTAAAATGAAACCTGATCTGCCGTGGCAGCAAATTCATGAATACTCCTCGCTAACTGAGCATAAGAAACTGGAAGCTGCAAGTTAACCATCGACGCCATTAGTAGGTTCTCTCATTTTTATCTTAACTACTACTGAAGGTTTATATCTTAGCCATTGCTTTAACACAGGAGAGATCCCTACATCCCTTATAGCAAATCACTTGCAGTCCAAACAAGCTACGTTAAGCTATTGAGGTGACTGATAGAATCGACTTTGCTTGTGATCTAACCTATCTTCTATGTGCTGATAACCAAATTTTGACAAGGCATACAGAACAAATGTGGTTCCGTACTGCAACAAATAATCAAAAAAGAAACAAAAGAACTAATCAACCTTCTTCCTCTGCCTTTGCGGAAGAACCTTGACGGGATTCAAAGCCTTCGCAGCCGAAATGGTGTCGTTCTGGATCTGGCTCAAGGTAACCTTCCTCTGCTTGCGATCCGCGTTCACCGGCTTACCAAGCGTCGTTGGGGCCGCCGCCGGTGAGGAACTTGGAGGAACGGTAGCCGGATCCGAGGTAATAAGATCCATCAACGTTGTTCCGGAGTCCTGACCGGTTGCCATGGCGAGAAGGAGAATGAAGTATTTAGGGCTTCCAATCTCGTAAGGTAAGCAAGCTCGATGGTCAAGCCACCGACGTATTACTCCGGAGTTTTTCCTCTCATTGGTGATGGAAGAGAGAAACTGGGAACGGGAAGGAAGAAGAGCTTCAGGGCGTGTTTGGTATCGGATTTATTTCGAGATTTTAGTAGGATTTACGGTAAATCTAGCCAAACGCAAAAAAAGTCGCGGTAAATCCGGCAACTCCGTAAATCCCGGATTTGCGGATTTACGGCGAATCCGCTAAATCCCGGTAAATCCTAATCCCGCTAGAAGTCGGATTTACGGGATTTGGCCGAAGAAGCGCGCGAAAGGGAGAAAGTTACCTTCACAGCGAGCGAGCTACCGTCCTTGCTTCAGATCAAAATGTTGTAACGTCCGAAGAAACGACTCGTGCAATCTTTACACACAGTCGAACAGCAACGAAGGAGCCGAAGAAACGACTCGTGCAATCTCTACACCTGCGAAGCAACGAAGCCGAACAGCAAGGACGAACGAACAAGAGAAGATTAAAAGCAAAGCCTTGACGCCATTACTCGTTAACTTAATTAATATAATTTAAAATATTAATAACTAAGTAAATTAATTAAATAATTAATAGTATAATTAGTGTATAAATTAATTATCTAAATTAACTTAGTTAAATAGTTAGTAATATAATTAATAATTAAAAATTATTATAATTACATTAATTAATATAATTATTAAACATATAGTTAATAATATAAATAATAATTAATGAGCAGTAGAATTCTTAAGCAATTAACGAGATAATTAATAATAAAATTTATAATTAATACTGA